>NC_041395.2:92000353-92300353 GCF_900747795.2 Erpetoichthys calabaricus
CGCTCAAACCCCCCCTCCCCGGAGGCGCAGTACGCTCCTGCCACTTCGCATTGTCAAGTGGGTGGGGAGCTGAATGAACGCTAAGGAGAAGTGAACTTTGTGCTGGCTTTGTGCTGCTTGTCGCTCTGCGTGTCAATAATTTAAAAGCCTGTACATCACCAATTTTCCTGTCTCACTGTCTTGTCTTGCGTGAAGTTAAAATGTTTTATAATAGTGAAATGTTACTCATATCCTTAGCCCGACATCCACATATCATATGTGTTAACAGAGTGTGTTTTATAAGTTTACATGTGTTTAAAGCATGTGGGATGGGTATTTTAAGGCTTAATATATAAAAATGTTTATTTATATGGTCTTTCTATATCGCAGATTTTCTCCTGTTGCTGATGGGTCTGGAACATAACTTCCGCGATAGGCGGGCAATCACTTGTATTTAAAAACCCGCGAAGTCGTGAATCCGCGAAAAGTGAACCGCGAAGTAGCGAGGGATTACTGTATATGTATATATGTATATGTGTATATGTATATATATATATATGTATATATGTATATGTATATATGTATATGTATATATGTATATATGTATATGTATATATGTATATGTATATATGTGTATATATATATATATATATATATGTGATGAGCAGTGCCTGGTTGTCTCCACACATACCTCAGTGCAAGACACATGACAGGCCGCATGGAGTTTGCTAAAAGACACCTCAAGGACTCTGAGATGGTGAGAAATAAGATTCTCTGGTCTGATGAGACCAAGATAGAACTTTTTGGCCTTAATTCTAAGCGGTATGTGTGGAGACAACCAGGCACTGCTCATCACTTGTCCAATACAGTCCCCACAATGAAGCATGGCGGTGGCAGCATCATGCTGTGGGGGTGTTTTTCAGCTGCAGGGACAGGACGACTGGTTGCAATCGAGGGAAAGATGAATGCGGCCAAGTACAGGGATATCCTGGACAAAAACCGTCTCCAGAGTGCTAAGGACCTCAGACTGGGCCGAAGGTTTGCCTTCCAACAAGACAATGACCCTAAGCACACAGCTAAAATAACGAAAGAGTGGCTTCACAACAACTCTGTGACTGTTCCTGAATGGCCCAGCCAGAGCCCTGACTTAAACCCAATTGAGCATCTCTGGAGAGACCTAAAAATGGCTGTCCACCAACGTTTACCATCCAACCTGACAGAACTGGAGAGGATCTGCAAGGAATAAATGGCAGAGGATCCCCAAATCCAGGTGTGAAAAACTTGTTGCATCTTTCCCAAGAAGACTCATGGCTGTATTAGCTCAAAAGGGTGCTTCTACTAAATACTGAGCAAAGGGTCTGAATACTTAGGACCATGTGATATTTCAGTTTTTCTTTTTTAATAAATCTGCAACAATTTCAAAAATTCTTTTTTTTGTCTGTCAATATGGGGTGCTGTGTGTACATTAATGAGGGAAAAAATTAATTTAAATGATTTTAGCAAATGGCTGCAATATGACAAAGAGTGAAAAATTGAAGGGGGTCTGAATACTTTCCGTACCCACTGTATGTATATATATATATATATATATATATATATATATATATATACCGTATTTTTCGCACCATAAGACGCACTTTTTTTTCCCCAAAAGAAGGTTGGAAATGTCTGTGCGTCTTATGGAGCGAATATTGCGTCACAGACCATGATGTGTATTACCTGACAAAAGTTGACATCCAGGGGTAGAGGGCGACAAAACTCACTGTTACGTTACAGGCATTCCCTCTGTGCTTGGAGGAATGTTACACTCATTGACTCGGCATCTAATCCTTGCGTGTGCGTGAGTTGCGAAATGTAAACAAAGGCAAGATGGCATCTACATCTCATGAGGGAGCGAAGCGAGTGCAGAGAACAAAAAAAAAGCAGACAATGTTTTGCGCATTATCACTGAGTCGGACTCTGGACTCAACAGATTACCAGCCGCTGGACTACTTCAGGCTGTTCTTTCCTGAAGCTGCCTTTCAGCTACTGTCAGACGAGACAAACAGGTATGCAGAGCAATTTTTTGAATCGAGGGCTGTGCTTGCACCGCATTCTCATTTTTCAAACTGGAAACCCACAACAAAACACGAGATGAAGGGCTTTGTGGCATTACAAATATAGATGGGACTAGACTGGTGATATAACTTCAGGGAGCATTGGTCCAAACGTGCTTTGTCCCCTGGTGGCTTTGGACAGGTTATGTCGCGTGATGATAGGTACGTGATGCTGCAAAGTGATTGTGAGCAACTGAGCTTAATAAATTCTGACACTAGCGATGAGGAGTTCTTGGGGTTTCCATAAAACTAGAAGAGTGCTTGAACCTTAAAGTCTCTCCTTATTTGTTAATGACAGTGATGATGTTTCTTAATAGTGCTGTTGAATTTACATGGTTGAAATATTATTCTGCTATATTTTATTAAACATGTTAGTGCACCATTTGGTTCAGAATATTTTTTTTCTTGTTTTCATCCTCTAAACCTAGGTGCGTCTAATGGTCAGGTGCGTCTTATGGTGCAAAAAATACGGTATATCTATACTAATAAAAGGCAAATCACTCACTCACTCATCACTAATTCTTCAACTTCCCGTGTAGGTGGAAGGCTGAAATTTGGCAGGCTCATTCCTTACAGCTTACTTACAAAAGTTAGGCAGGTTTCATTTTGAAATTCAAAGTATAACGGTTATAACTGGAACCTCTTTTTTGTCCATATACAGTAATGGACTGCAGCTCGCTGGCCGTGGGAGGCGGGGTATCGCGTCATCACGTCTCCCACGTAATCACGTGAACTGACTGTGAAGGAGAAAGGACGGCCTTATATGGCGTTCGTTTATAAAACAGCGGACAGTCTGTGTAAAGGCAGCTTCACAAAAAAAACAGATCCTTAACAAATTGTTATTAGTATATTTGCCCTCAATTTAAAAAGGTTTTCTTTTCTTCTTAATTAAAATTTAAAAGCAATACTTCACCGCTGCGAAGCCCCTCTAGCGCTGACGTCCGAGGGTCAATTCCTGTAAGGGAGTGCAAAAGTGTGTACGCCTGATGAGCCAAGAATTAGGGCAAAACACGTGTCGCGTACTCTTTGCATTATTTGACAGTAAACTATTTTCAACCATTCTATGATCTGCTTCTCACAACTGAAGGCACCGTGGCTGATGTTAGCTGACTTGCTGGCCAACCATAAGCGTTACCTGGTAGGTGACCACCCACTCACTGCACTCCCTTACGAGAATCGAACCTCGGACGTCAGCGCAAGAGGCGAAGCCCTTAAAATTGCGCCACGGCGTGTGGTTCGTTTATTTGACAGCATGTAGATCGGGGTAATTATATTCACGACATTCATAGTCTGATTCACAATCTGATTGTATGGGTGGTTACCTACCAGGTAACGCTTATGGTTGGCCAGCAAGTCAGCTCGAAGTGATCACTCGTGTGAAGGCAGCTTCACAAAAAAACACATCCTTAACAAATTGTTATTGGTATATTTTCCCTCAATTTAAAAAGGTTTTCTTTTCTTCTTATTAAAAATTTAAAAGCAGTACTTCGCCGGTGCGAAGCGCGGGGATTTGAGTGACTGACGCATACAGACATATTCATGAGTGCAGGTACTTCGGAAAGTAAGCACCATGTGAACCTAAAGTTTAAATTAAGTTCATAGACCTACAAAAGGTTGCCATTGATTTGAGGCTAGATTGCTTTTCTCCTGTACAACTATACGTTGCATTCTTAACAGTAAGCTTGCACGGCTTGGTCATATTACAACCGGAGTGCTGAAATGACAACGTGGTATACAAACAGAGCTATAACAATCGTAAAAAAAGAAAAAAAAAAAGCGAAGAACCCGTGGATTAAATAAAAAGGCTTCTTCCTTGGCGAAGCAAGTAAAAAGGAAGACCTTATATGGCGTTCGTTTATAAAACAGCGGAAAAGCTGTGTTAAGGCTGCTTCACAAAAAACAGATCCTTAACAAATTGTTATTGGTATATTTTCCCTCAATTTAAAAGGTTTTCTTTTCTTCTTAATAAAAATTTAAAAGCAGTACTTCGCGGGGATTTAGATATAGATAGATATAGATAGATATAGATATAGATATAGATATATAGATATATATAGATATAGAGAGATATATGTGTATATATATGTAGATATGTAAATATGTATATGTATATATATGTGTCTGTATGTGTGTGTATATATATATATATATATATATATATATATGTGTGTGTGTGTGTGTGTGTGTGTGTGTGTGTGTGTGTATGTATGTATGTATGTATGTATGTATGTATGTGTGTGTGTATGTATGTGTATATATATGTTGATATGTGTATATATATGTATATATATGTGGATGTGTATACAGTAATCCCTCGCTATATCGCGCTTCGCCTTTCGCGGCTTCACTCCATCGCGGATTTTATATGTAAGCATATTTAAATATATATCGCGGATTTTTCGCTGCTTCGCGGGTTTCTGCAGACAATGGGTCTTTTAATTTCTGGTACATGCTTCCTCAGTTGGTTTGCCCAGTTGATTTCATACAAGGGACGCTATTGGCAGATGGCTGAGAAGCTACCCAGCTTACTTTTCTCTTTCTCTTGCGCTGACTTTCTCTGATCCTGACGTAGGGGGATTGAGCAGGGGGGCTGTTCACACACCTAGACGATACGGACGCTCGTCTAAAAATGCTGAAAGATTATCTTCACGTTGCTATCTTTTGTGCAGCTGCTTCCTGAAACAACATGCTGCACGGTGCTTCGCATACTTAAAAGCTCGAAGGGCACGTATTGATTTGTGCTTGAAAAACAAACTCTCTCTCTCTCTCTCTCTCTCTCTCTCTCTTTGTCTGCTCCTGACGGAGGGGGTGTGAGCTGCCGCCTTCAACAGCTTTGTGCCGCGGTGCTTCGCATACTTAAAAGCCAAACAGCCCTATTGATTTGTTTGCTTTTTTCTCTATCTCTGTGACAGTCACTGCTCCTGACACGCACTCCTTTGAAGAGGAAGATATGTTTGCATTCTTTTAATTGTGAGACAGAACTGTCATCTCTGTCTTGTCATGGAGCACAGTTTAAACTTTTGAAAAAGAGACAAATGTTTGTTTTGCAGTGTTTGAATAACGTTCCTGTCTCTCTACAACCTCCTGTGTTTCTGCGCAAATCTGTGACCCAAGCATGACAATATAAAAATAACCATATAAACATATGGTTTCTACTTCGCGGATTTTCTTATTTCGCGGGTGGCTCTGGAACGCAACCCCCGCGATGGAGGAGGGATTTTTTGCTGGTTCGTGGATTTCTGAGGACAATGGGTCTTTTAATTTCTGGTACATGCTTCCTCAGTTGGTTTGCCCAGTTGATTTCATACAAGGGACGCTATTGGCAGATGGCTGAGAAGCTACCCAACTTACTTTTCTTTCTCTCTCTCTCTTGCGCTGACTATCTGTGATCCTGACGTAGGGGGTGTGAGCAGGGGGGCTGTTCGCACACCTAGACGATACGGACGCTCGTCTAAAAATGCTGAAAGATTATCTTGACGTTGCTACCTTCTGTGTGCAGCTTTTAAGTATGCTGCACGGTGCTTCGCATACTTAAAAGCTCAAAGGGCACGTATTGATTTTTTTATCTGTCTCTCTCTGCTCCTGACGGAGGGGGTGTGAGCTGCCGCCTTCAACAGCTTTGTGCCGTGGTGCTTCGCATACTTAAAAGCAAACAGCCCTATTGATTTGTTTGCTCCTTTGAAGAGGAAGATATGTTTGCATTCTTTTAATTGTGAGACTGAACTGTCATCTCTGTCTTGTCATGGGAGCACAGTTTAAACTTTTGAAAAAGAGACAAATGTTTGTTTGCAGTGTTTGAATAACGTTCCTGTCTCTCTACAACCTCCTGTGTTTCTGCGCAAATCTGTGACCCAAGCATGACAATATAAAAATAACCATATAAACATATGGTTTCTACTTCGCGGATTTTCTTATTTCGCGGGTGGCTCTGGAACGCAACCCCCGCGATGGAGGAGGGATTACTGTAATATACACTATATATGTATGTGTATATCTATACTAATAAAAGGCAAAGCCCTCACTGACTGACTGACTCACTCATCACTAATTGTCCAACTTCCCATGTAGGTAGAAGGCTGAAATTTGGCAGGCTTATTCCTTACAGCTTACTTACAAAAGTTAGGCAGGTTTCATTTCGAAATTCTACGTGTAATGGTCATAACTGGAACCTGTTTTTTGTCCATATACTCTAATGGAGGAGGCGGAGTCACATATCGCGTCATCACGTATTACGCCTCCTACGTAATCACGTGAAGTGAAAACAAGGAAGAGATTTACAGCATGAGTCAAACGCGGGAACGAAGGTAAATGACATTAATTGTTGAGTGTCTTTTAATACTGTGTAATTGTTGAGTGTCTTTTAATACTGTGTAACCATACATATTAACAGATGTGCAATTAAACGTGTGCATTTACGGGGTGATTTCTCAGGCTTAAAGCTCGAAGTGATCACTCGAGTGAAGGCAGCTTCACAAAAAAAACAGATCCTTAACAAACTATTATTGGTATATTTTACCTCAATTTAAAAGGTTTTGTTTTCTTCTTAATAAAAATTTAAAAGTAGTACTTCGCCAGTGCCAAGCGTGGGGATTTGAGCGACTGACGCATACAGACATATTCATGAGTGCAGGTACTATGGAAACAAAGCACCGTGTAAACCTAAAGTTTAAATTAAGTTCATAGACCTACAAAAGGTTGCCATTGATTTGAGGCAAGATTGCTTTTCTCCTGTACAACTATACGTTGCATTCTTAACAGTAAGCTTGCACGGCTTGGTCATATTCCAACCGGAGTGCTGAACTGACAATAGATAGATAGATAGATAGAGATATATATATAGGTAGATAGATACAGTGGTGTGAAAAACTATTTGCCCCCTTCCTGATTTCTTATTCTTTTGCATGTTTGTCACACAAAATGTTTCTGATCATCAAACACATTTAAACATTAGTCAAATATAACACAAGTAAACACAAAATGCAGTTTTTAAATGATGGTTTTTATTATTTAGGGAGAAAAAAAAATCCAAACCTACATGGCCCTGTGTGAAAAAGTAATTGCCCCCTTGTTAAAAAATAACCTAACTGTGGTGTATCACACCTGAGTTCAATTTCCGTAGCCACCCCCAGGCCTGATTACTGCCACACCTGTTTCAATCAAGAAATCACTTAAATAGGAGCTGCCTGACACAGAGAAGTAGACCAAAAGCACCTCAAAAGCTAGACATCATGCCAAGATCCAAAGAAATTCAGGAACAAATGAGAACAGAAGTAATTGAGATCTATCAGTCTGGTAAAGGTTATAAAGCCATTTCTAAAGCTTTGGGACTCCAGCGAACCACAGTGAGAGCCATTATCCACAAATGGCAAAGACATGGAACAGTGGTGAACCTTCCCAGGAGTTGCCGGCCGACCAAAATTACCCCAAGAGCGCAGAGACGACTCATCCGAGAGGTCACAAAAGACCCCAGGACAACGTCTAAAGAACTGCAGGCCTCACTTGCCTCAATTAAGGTCAGTGTTCACGACTCCACCATAAGAAAGAGACTGGGCAAAAACGGCCTGCATGGCAGATTTCCAAGACACAAACCACTGTTAAGCAAAAAGAACATTAGGGCTCGTCTCAATTTTGCTAAGAAACATCTCAATGATTGCCAAGACTTTTGGGAAAATACCTTGTGGACTGATGAGACAAAAGTTGAACTTTTTGGAAGGCAAATGTCCCGTTACATCTGGCGTAAAAGGAACACAGCATTTCAGAAAAAGAACATCATACCAACAGTAAAATATGGTGGTGGTAGTGTAATGGTCTGGGGTTGTTTTGCTGCTTCAGGACCTGGAAGGCTTGCTGTGATAGATGGAACCATGAATTCTACTGTCTACCAAAAATCCTGAAGGAGAATGTCCGGCCATCTGTTCGTCAACTCAAGCTGAAGCGATCTTGGGTGCTGCAACAGGACAATGACCCAAAACACACCAGCAAATCCACCTCTGAATGGCTGAAGAAAAACAAAATGAAGACTTTGGAGTGGCCTAGTCAAAGTCCTGACCTGAATCCAATTGAGATGCTATGGCATGACCTTAAAAAGGCGGTTCATGCTAGAAAACCCTCAAATAAAGCTGAATTACAACAATTTTGCAAAGATGAGTGGGCCAAAATTCCTCCAGATCGCTGTAATAGACTCATTGCAAGTTATCGCAAACGCTTGATTGCAGTTATTGCTGCTAAGGGTGGCCCAACCAGTTATTAGGTTCAGGGGGCAATTACTTTTTCACACAGGGCCATGTAGGTTTGGATTTTTTTTTCTCCCTAAATAATAAAAACCACCATTTAAAAACTGCATTTTGTGTTTACTTGTGTTATATTTGACTAATGGTTAAATGTGTTTGATGATCAGAAACATTTTGTGTGACAAACATGCAAAAGAATAAGAAATCAGGAAGGGGGCAAATAGTTTTTCATACCACTGTAGATAGAGATATATATATATTGATAGCTATATATATATATATATATATATATATATATATATATATATATATATATATATATATATATATATATATATATATATATATTATAGATAGATAGATAGAGATATCTATACTAATTAATAAAAGGCAAAGCCCTCACTCACTCACTCATCACTAATTCTCCAACTTCCCGTGTAGGTGGAAGGCTGAAATTTGGCAGGCTCATTCCTTACAGCTTACTTACAAAAGTTAGGCAGGTTTCATTTCGAAATTCTACGTGTAATGGTCATAACTGGAACCTGTTTTTTGTCCATATACTCTAATGGAGGAGGCGGAGTCACGTATCGCGTCATCACGCCTCCTACGTAATCACTTGAACTAAAAACAAGGAAGAGATTTACAGCACGAGTCAAACGCGGGAACGAAAGTAAATGACGTTAATTTTTGAGTGTCTTTTAATACTGTGTAAGCATACATATTAACACGTGCAATTAAACGTGTGCATTTACGGGGTGATTTCTCAGGCTTAAAAGCTCGCCTTTTCTCAAACGCGGGAAGAAAGGTAAATGACGTTAATTTTTGAGTGTCTTTTAATACTGTGTAAGCATACATATTAACACATGTGCAATTAAATGTGTGCATTTACGGGGTGATTTCTCAGGCTTAAAAGCTCACCTTTTATTAAAAAGGTAAATGCTAACTGTTTTCATGCTGAAGGGCACAAACCACGTTGGATTTTGTAATGATAGTTGATTAGTAAGGTCTATTAAGGGATACTTACAGAATGATTAGTAATGCCTGTGAATGCCGATGCAAGTAGGAGAATGGGCGTGAACTAAAGAACGATTAGTAACTTGTACAGTAAATGTCTCTAAAGTCTGTCTATTAAAAAGTTATTATATCTTTCAATCCTGTGTATTGATTAAACTACGAACCTAACAAGATCACTACATGGTGTCAGAAGTGGCGGATTGGAAGAGGAATCTGAAGAAGAGGTTCAGCTTTTGAACGAGTCGCGTGTCTGTGAGTAACCCGAAAACGTGATCAGAAAGCGCTAAGACGTTCTAGCAAAAGAAAAAAAAAAATATGTTAGGATTACAGCCCCCACCAAATCTCAAGTTAAAGGAAAATGTAGCTGAAAATTGGAAAAGATTTAAACAGAGATTCGAGTTGTATCTTGCTGCGATTGAAGCAGATAGGAAAAGTGAAAAAATGAAAGCGTCTATGCTTCTACATGTAATTGGCAAAGAGGCGCTAGAGGTGTATAACAATTTTCAGTTTGAAGAAGATGGAGACAATATGAAATTGAACAAAATAGTTGAAAAATTTGAAACGTATTGCAACCCAAAGCGCAATGTGACGTTTGAGCGGCACAAGTTTTTTTACATGTTTCCAGAAAAGCGGAGAAACAATAGACCATATATGATGGAATTGCGTAATAGGAGCTGTTCTAAGAAGAAACCGTCAAGACATCAAAGGACCAATAACCTCTAATCAGAACACTAACACCAGCGAAACAAATATTAACGAGAAAACAAGTATAAATCAGGAAAGAACATCTCAACTGCAAACACAATTAACCAGAATATCAAAATGTCAAGTAAAACCACCAGAACGACTCATTGAGACATGTTGAGGATTAAAGGAACATTTTCAATTAAGAAATGCTGAATTCCTTTAACAGTTGTGCTTTTTATACATAGTTTGAATGCTGGATGTATGCCTGAAATGTTCTGGATAGTTCAGTTGTTTGAAGTGATAAAGAATTAAACGTGTGCATTTACGGAGTGATTTCTCAGGCTTAAAAGCTCACTTTTTATTAAAAAGGTAAATGCAAACTGTTTTCATTCTGAAGGGCACAAACCACGTTAGATTTCAGCCGTTAAACGTGCAAAAATGTCGGTACACCAGATAAATAAGCGCAACATATTATCAGTTGTATTGTATGCTTACAATACATATAGAAATGTGTTAATCGTTAACTAATAATATTGGATGGTGTTTTTCGACTCGCACCTTGATTTAAACGATTGCATGTCTTGGTGGGTTTGCATAGCTTATTGTCAATATCTTTACACCTCTTTTTAAGACTTATTGACTGAAACGGTCTTTCATGAAAAAACTTAGCCGGAGTACCCAGAGGAAACCCAGACAGACACGGGGAGAACATTCAAACTCCACGCAGGGAAGCGAACCCGGGTCTCCTAACTGGCACCTTTCACTGCACCAGCATACTGCCCGCATACAAACTTAAAAGGTTTAAATAAAACAGAAATATATACCTTTATTTTTACTTCCTTAACTTGTGGAGGGTGTATCCTGTAGCAAAGCCCGAAGTTTTTTCATGAAAGCTCCTTTCAGTCAATAAGCCTTAAAAACAGGTGTAAAGTTAAATTTGCAGCACCGCTATTCAATTACACTTGCCTAACGCCTCTCCTAAGGGGACATACTGTGGGATCTGGGCATCCGTCAAAGCACCAATCACAGGCCCGATTAGAAAGCGGGAAGCTGTGATTTGTCGTCTCCCTCCCATGTAACAATCACAGCCCGTGTTACAACGCACTATGTATGTATGTATGTATATGTGTGTGTTTATGTATGTGTGTATATGTATGTGTATATATATGTTGATATGTGTATATATATATATATGTATATATATGTGGATGTGTATATGTATATATATATATGTATATATGTATATGTAGATATGTATATATATATGTATATATGTATATATATGTTTACATAACCTCTTTAACACACTACTTCTCCGCTGCGAAGCGCGGGTATTTTGCTAATATATATAGATAGATAGATAGATGTGTATGTATGTTGATATGTATATGTATATATATGTGTCTGTATGTGTGTATGTATGTATGTGTATATATATGTTGATATATGTATATATATGTGGATGTGTATATGTATATATATGTATATATGTAGATATGTGTATATGTAGATATGTATATATAAGTATATATGTTTATGTATATATATGTTTACATAACCTCCTTAACACACTACTTCTCCGCTGCGAAGCGCGGGTATTTTGTTAGTATATATATATATATATATATATACACACTATATATGTATGTATATGTATGTATATATATATATATATATATATATATATATATATATATATATGGAAGAGAAGGTCTGTGATACGGTTTGCATATTTGCAGCTGGAGATCCACAAAAGGAGAAAAAAATGAATCACGTATCATAAAGTAGTTTTTATTCCTATATGTGTATATATATGTA
Source organism: Erpetoichthys calabaricus (assembly GCF_900747795.2). Taxonomy (NCBI): domain Eukaryota; kingdom Metazoa; phylum Chordata; class Cladistia; order Polypteriformes; family Polypteridae; genus Erpetoichthys; species Erpetoichthys calabaricus. Next base: position 92,012,178 of record NC_041395.2, read on the forward strand.
TATACAGTACTGTGCAAAAGTTTTAGGCAGGTGTGAAAAAATGCTGTAAACAAAGAATGCTTTCAAAAGTTGAAGTGTTAATCATTTATTTTCATCAATCAACAAAATGCAGTGAATGAACAAAAGAGAAATCTAAATGAAATCAATATTTGGTGTGACCACCCTTTGCCTTCAAAACAGCATCAATTCTTCTAGGTACACTTGCACACAGTTTTTGAAGGAATTCGGCTGGTAGGTTGTTCTCCATCTTGGAGAACTAACCACAGATCTTCTGTGGATGTAGGCTTACTCACAACCTTCTGTCTCTTCATGTAATCCCAGACACACTCGACAATGTTGAGATCAGGGCTCTGTGGGGGCCATAACTCATAACTTCATAACTCATCCCCTGTAGCCCTGAAATCAGCCTAGTCACTTTTATTTGGACTTTTTCTAGCAATGCTATGTCCTTTTTATAGTTTGGAGACCAAAACTGCACACAGTACTCCAGATGAGGTCTAAACAGTGCTTTATAATGCTTGATTATAACATCCTTGGACTTGTATGACCTAACAATCTGTAAGCCTGCTTAATGGCTTCTGAACACTGTCTGGAAGTTGATAGTGCCGAGTCCACTATGACTCCTAAATCATTCTCATAAGGTGTAGTTTCAGTTTTCAAGACCTGCCATTGTGTATTTAAAACTAACATTTGTATATCCTATATGTAATACATTTTCTTAAATTTAATTTAAGCAAACTTAACCAGCTTGTAATTTATATTCTTATCCAAATCATTTTATATATTCAAGAACAGCAGCAGCACTAGCAGTAACCCCTGTGGGACACCACTCTTAATTTTGATAGGATTCCTTGCACCATACCTCTCTACTTCCTGTGTGTCAGACAATTTTGCTCCCACCTACACACATCATCCTCAACTCCCACTTCTTCTTCTAGTTTGATGTGGCACCTTATCAAATATTTTCTGGAAGTCAAGATGAAAATATCTTATGGTACACTTTGATCACATCTTTTTGTTGCTTCCTTGTAGAATTCCAGCCTGTTAGTAAAACACAACCTCATTCTTCTAAACCAGTCTTTCTCAAAGTGGGCGATAACGCCCCCTTGTGGGCGCTGGAGGCATCCAGGGGGGCGTTAAAGGGCCCAGAGAAAATTGGGGGGGTGTTGAAGCGGTTTAGGGGAGCGATGGCTGATTTGTGTTTTTTTTCTAATATTTTAAAATTTAAACTAAAATCAAAACCTACCTACTATACTACATCGATTATTTCGTTCTTATTCCTGTCCTGTTTGATTGTATAAATATAAATAATTTATCATGGCTTTCGTAGGTAGCCCATGAGCAATCAAGTTTTAACAAGTTTTTATTAAACAACGCGATTTGTGCAATCCTGTATCAAGCGGCCGGATCATCGATACTTGTTCTAACTGATTCCAGTCGTTTTTATCGAAAATAAAAAATATAGAAAATAAAAAATATTGAATTAAAAAATGTCGAAATTTTCGTATAAATAAAAAATTAATCATAGCCCTAGCCTTAACCCCTAAACCAATTTTTTATTTATACTAAAATTTCGACATTTTTTAATTCGATATTTTTTATTTTCTATATTTTTTATTTTCGATAAAAATGACGGTTACCGTTCTAACTTGCTCAGTACGAATTCCGTGGAATGAGGTAAACGAGTTTGTGCATGTTTGTCTTATTCCTGTCAGTGCGTGCTGTATTTTAATCCTATATAAGAGCGTGTAATACTTCTTTTATTTTCATTAGCGTTTTCGCGCGCAATCGTTAGCAAGTTTTTTAAGCTCGATACTTTACTCACGTATTTGTAAAGACAAAACCATGTAGGAAGCAAAAAAGAAGAGACGGAAATACAGTGCGGAATATATTAAATACAGATTTGTTGAAAATCCCACAAATCCATCTTCGCCTATGTGCCTTCTTTGTCAAAAAACATTTTCGAATGAAGCGATGAAGCCTTCTAGGCTATAAGATCATTTGAATAAAATGCATCCAGATAAGAAAGAAAAAAATGTGGCCTATTTTCAAGACCTGGAAAAGAAGTACATAGCTCAGCCAACTGTATCAAAACTTTTTTCACTGGCTTCTAAGCAAGACGATGACGGACTTCGAGCCTCGTACAATATCTCTTTGTTAATTGCTCAAACAGGCAAACCACACAGTATTGGAGAAGAGTTAATTTTACCGGCAATAAAAGAAGTAATAACTACTGTGCTCCATAAACCAGCGGCAGATATTATTCGAAAAATTCCTTTGAGCAATAGTTCTGTGCAAAGACGAATTGATGAAATGGCTGAAAATATTGAAGACTCATTGTGCAATTATCTGAAGACTAGTCAATTCTCAATTCAGTTGGATGAGTCCACTTTACCAACTAATGAAGCACTATTTTTGTCATACGTGAGGTTTATTAAAGATGAGAAATTTTTGTGATTTTTAAGATGCGGTAAAGTTAAAAATTTTGGGGGGCGCTAGAAAATAATTGATTCTCAAAGTGGCCGGTAGACAAAATAAGTTTGAGAACCTCTGTTCTAAACCTATGCTGACTGTTCAGTAAAACTCCTGTTCTTGCCATGTGTTTCTCAATCTTTTTCTTAATAATTGTTTTCATTAATTTACCTGTGATGCACATTAAGCTTACTGCCCAGTAGTTGTTTGTATCAGCCTGATCACCCTTTTTATATGACGGGATATTTGCCACTTTCCAGTCCTTTGGAATTTCCCCAGTGTGCAGTGACTTCCTAAAAGTATGTATTAAGGGTTTATATATGTATTTGATAAACTCCTTAAGAACTCAAGGATAACTTTTGTGTGATTCTGGTGATTTGTTTAGTTGCAGCCTATTTAATATATGCAGTACTTTTCCCTCTACAATTTCCAAATCACAAGCACCTATTTTGTAGTACCTGTTACCGCTGGGAGGTTATCCAATTCCTCACATGTGAAGTCCTCAGGAGAATGCAAGTTTAGCGCATCTGCTATTTCAATGTCTGTATATTTGAATTCCCCTTTACTATTCCTTATACACTTCACTTCGTCTTTGACTATTCTTTTTGTACTAAAACACATGAAGATTCTTTTTCGGTCATCTTTCGCCTTATCTGTAATATTCCTCCATAACTGCCTTTTAGCTTCCCTAATATCCTTCTTAATGGTTGTTGTCGTGCTCTCATGTGCCACATGATTCAGATTGGGGTTATTAGACTTATATGCCTTATACAGCTGTTTTTCCCATTGCAGCTTCTTTATAGAATCTTTATTAAGTTTATTTATTTATTTATTTATTTATTTTATTTCCTGCTAATTCCAAATTTTGGTATGTAACTGTTCTGTATTATATGAAAAATTTTAATTCTTAATTTGAGTAAAATGCTTAAATCCTTAATTTCAATTCTATTCCACTACTCAACTGTCACCACACTTCAAAGCTTATCGCAGTCCATCCTCCTTAGACTTTGCCACTTATGCTCAGAATTCGTTTCTCTATTCAAACCCCACCCCTCCAACCTGTTTTGGTGCTTTAACATATTACATTAAAAAAGGTTACTGATTATGTCTATAAACTCCTGCTCTTGTGCTCTGCTTTTTGTAGCAGTTAATATTCAAGTAGTTAAAGTCCCTCATGACTATAATATTTCTTTGTAAACTTGCATTTTTAAATATTACTAAAAATATATGCACTGGAATTACTGCCTACATTGTGGGGCCTATAGCACGCTCCATAAGTAAGGCCTCTTTCTCTAGTGCTTGCCAGATGAATACAAATGTTCTCACTAAGATGGGGCACATCGTCCAATTGAAGAAAACTTATATTTAAATTCCTTTTGACATAAATAGCAACCCACCCTTCTTTTCTATGTTATTCTCATCCCCATATTTGTTATTTAACAGGATTATTGTTATTGCTATAATATCATAACTAGGCACAGCTACGTACAACTCCAACTAACTTGTTTTATTTTTTTATACTTCTAGCATTAAGGCAAGCTATTATAATTTGTTACTTATTTACTTTTGCATTTACTTTAGTATTTACTAGCTGTTCCCCGTGGCTCTGCGAGCATAGTAGTGAAATAGGACAAACTTTAAAAATCAATTAAAAAAAAAAGAAGTAATTTGTATTGAGAAGAATTTATATTGATAGCTTTCTTATCCAAGTGGCTTCTTGATATGCAATATTTTTGGTTTTGCTATTAGAGCGTGAATGTAGCTGTGATCTCTTTGTCAAAAATGTAAAAGGTTGGCAAGGTATCTAGCCAAGTGGAAGGTAGGTACGCTCCAACGTCAAACGTTGGCACTGTATCTGATCGTGTTCAGCTCTGACAGGAGAGCGTCTCCAGCCTGGGTAGAAGAGCACATGGTCATGATATCTCTGCCAATGAGCAGCAACCCTCTAAAACACACGTAGCTGAGATCTATCTCTGAAAAACATCAAACGTTACTCTTTAACAATCTCAAGATGATAATATCTGCCAAACAAACAGGTATCGCTAGCTAAGCGGAAGCAAGGTACACTCCAACACGTGGCGAGAGGTAGAGCAATTCGAATCAAGGCTGGCGCGTGAGTGAGGATGGCCCCACCTTGCACCCTACTCCTGAGATCCCACCTCCCCCTCCTTTTGGCCCACAGCCTGACGCTCGGATTCACACAAAAAAATTGGAGCTGCAGCTGAACTATGATACTTAGCACCATGAGAGAAGTCGCAAAATCAACTGGAATGTTCAAGCAATTTATAGAAATCTGTTAAGTAGTACTTTTGTGAAAGCAGACAGACAGATAGATGTTGGATTTTATATATATAGAGATGTTACAATCTATATGTATATTTCAGCATGTCTGTCTGTTGGTTGGTTGGTTGGTACGTTTACATCAGTGTTTTTGATTGGCTGATATTCTACGAATTTTGAAAATTTGGACCGTCTGTCTGTTGCTTGGTTGGTTGGTACGTTTACATCAGTGTTTTGATTGGCTGATATTCTACGAATTTTGAAAATTTGGACCAACCAACTAAAAAAGAAACAAGCTTGCATTTTAATGAAGAAGAAACCCAAGAAAAGACCATAAACAATTTGAATATTGCACATTTGCCTCAACAACAAAATAAAAAACGAAGCACTGGGAAGCGAGTGACCAATTGGATTAAAAGAAAAGCTGAAGGAAGTCACTCGACTGAAGAAGACGAAAATGCAAAAAGAAATAAGATTTTGGATATTTCAAGTGCTCAAACTACACCTCAAGAATTGCCAAAAACGAAGAAACCAAAAAGAATTTTTACTGAAGAACAAAAACTGTGGAATAAACAGCGACGTGCAGTACGACAAGCAGCAAAGAGTGTTCAAATCTCGCAGCAGAGACAAAATGAACACCAACAAGTTGCAGCTTACAGAATCTGCAACCGCACGGAAGTACATGAACGGCAACGACAATAAGAAAGTCGGTCAAACGCAACTCAAGTTGAAATTGTTGAGAGAAGAGAACAAGAACGTTTACGACAACGACAGAATCGTTTAAATGCAACTGAAGGTGAAATTGTCGAAAGAAGAGAGCAAGAGCGACAAAGACTACGAGAAAATAGACTTCATGAAAACAAGGAACATGCAAATTCAAGGCGTCAACAAGATCGCATTCGAACTCAAAGTCGAGCAAATGCGTCTGAAATTCAAGCTCAACTTCGAAGAAACACTGACGCACGTCGAAGAGCCTCTGCAAGAGCTGCCTCCAGCAATCAACTTTGTCGTGCTCTAAATACTTGAATAAACATAGTTTACGTATTCGTTAAGTATGCATTGATGGTGTTAATGATTCATAATTTTATTTTGATAAAGATAAGTCATTCATTTTATGGCATGTGACACTTTCATACAGGACTTAAACTAGAAACAACTTTCATTATGTTTATTATTGCCTTGGAACTAAGATCCATACAGCTCAGGTGGTAGAGTGCACACTACCCTTGGTCTGTGGTTCGATCCCGGATGCCGGAACAAAGTTAGGACCTAACACCACCTACTGTCCACCTGGGTTCGAATCCCGATTCATCGTGTGGCACAAATAACAAAAAACATTTTATTACTAAATTTAATCATGGTACAAATAATTTTGCACTTAATGACTTTTACCCTGCAACACTGATAAAAGTCGCCTGCAGCCCGTCCTTGACGGGCACGACTACCTTGTACATATTTATTTTTACAAAATTTTCATTCCATCGTTTTCAGTTCTAAACCTAGCCTGGCCTAAATTCCCTGATTCCCTAGTTTAAACAATCTTCAACTAACCTTCTCCTATGCCTCCCCAACATATTGGTACCTTCTGGTTCAGATTTAACCCATTGCAGCAGAACAGGTCCCATCTGTCCCAAAAGGAGTCCTATAAACCTATACCCTTCTACCCTACGTTACATTTGTACCTTTATGCATTTTTATTTGTACATTTTTATTGTTTTTAATGTTCCATGTTACCCTTTGACTCATCATACTGTGAATGAGAATCTGTATTACTACAGCATATGCTTACCATGACTACCACAGCATACACAATTTCACCCATATTGCACTGCATTTAACGAACTTAGATCAGTCTTGTGTCAGATCACATTCATACCTCAAGCGAACTGCTTCAGGATTCTCTTCTTACTGCACTGAGACCACACTTTCCAAAAGATCTCATTATGATTGTTTTGGTTCACACCAGGGTGCGATTGGCACGTTCACATCTGCCTAAAGGAACCAGGCTTTTGTGGAAAACGCACTAGTTTAAAAAAAAAAAAAAACACCTTTATTCACAGCAGAAGGTGCCAGAATTAAAGCATCCCACCTGTTTAGACACTATATGGGGTACCTGGGTACAACAGCTATTTACTGTAGTCATAATCCACAAGCATCTCTCTGCACCCCCAACAAACAACCACCCCACACACAGACAATCATACATCTTCAATGTTTTAAAATAACAATGTGAACTTTTAAGACACTACACAACTCTGTTTAATTGACACACTTCCCTATTTGTATATTTTGCATATCTTGATGTGTTTTGAAAGCTTACTGATCTTTGTTCCTGTTTATTCCTGTCAGGCAGACATTTTCTGTTTGGTGATTGAAGCGCACATAACAGTTTATCACTAATGAAAATAAATATGCTTTATAATGTGAGCCTGCAGCTGATGCAATTTCATAGCTGCCAATGTGGATAGAAACAGTTGGGTGAAAAATACATTGACAAGTTGCACTTTAGGATGCTTATCAGCTGTAGTGAAACTATTGTGTCTGTGTTGTGAGGATCCTTGGCACCTTTTTTCCTTTGTCCTTGTCACATAGAAAAATTTGCAAGTGTGTAGATATACTGTTGATTTGAGCATATGATGAGGGAGGTGTAGTTAATGGCTGATGGCTTCTCATAGTAGTGTATTTAATAGTGTTGATCGATATTTTTCATAGCGAATGTGCTGTATTCACCAAAAACTTTATTTGACAAGTATTCTCCTGGAAGTTTACTGTGTGTTCAGCTTAAGTAAACATTTTTTTTCCCAAGTGCCCCATGGTGCTTTGTGAGGCCAGTGTGACATAACAGAGCTGTGCACACACGCTTTCATGCATGCCTACTGTAAGAACTTTGCAGACATGGCCATTGTTGGGTCGGAAGCACATGGAAAAAAAATGCCTTTTCAGATACTAAGATGCACTGGAAGTGTCAATCTAAAGCACTGTGCAATGGTTTTCCCCATTTCCAACTGTACTCATTTGTTGAACTTATGGTCGTTTCAACCCCCAGGGCTCTTTGAATGCTATTTGTGGGTCATCAGTGAACTTGAAAAGGTTAGGGTGTCTTATGAAGCCACAAAGGTTGAGAAACACTACCAGATTTCCATTCTGTATGCATCTGAAAGAAAAAAAACTTTCCATGTCAGGAGTACAGCACCACATGGCTAATAATGCATGCAAATTAGCCATGTGCTCAGCAACAATCTCAAAACAAGCATACCTCTCCTCTCATCGAAAAACACTGGACATGCTGTGAAATAATTGAAACAAAAGATTAATTACTGTTTATAAGGCAAAGTATCTGCACATATACATGGGACACAAAGAAGATGTTCCCAGTGTGCTAGAAGGCGCAACTTCAAACAATGGAACAAGCTAATCACACAACACTGCTTCTTGGCATGGTTAGTGTGTGCCCAAAGACTGGAACCCTGTCAGTGCAATGATCTTTTTTTTATTTACTTATTGCTTGTTTGTTGCATTTTGTTCGTGATATATGTTCCATCTGTCTTTTGTTGTTTGAGGCATGGTGGTGCAGTAGTTAGCACTGCTGCCTTACTGCTTATATCACATATTTAGCTGCAGTTGGCAGGCTTTTCCCTAGCCCTCGGGGACACTTAAAAGCCCATTGCACTGTTATAAGCCACTCAAAGCTAGTTCTGTGCCTCCTTCCCCCTGGACTTCAATGCATTTTGAGGAGATCAGAGAAGTTTGAAAACTTTTCCGTGAATTTACCCAACTCGAGGCAAAGAAAATTCAGTGGGATTCACTCATCAGTGGTATTTAATAACTCAAAAGTGAGACTTTTTTCAAGAAACAGTGTAATTTTCCAAGCAATGTGGGTTCTTTGCTGAAAGTATGCTGCCTAAATGGGCAGCTCAGATGCAACGTGTCCAATGAGATTTTGAAAGCAGAAAGGAAACACTATAAAACTGATAAAGGAAAAGCTAATACAGCCAGTAAGATCTTATATAAAAAGGGAGAAATACAAATGGATGTAGGCAAATTGAAAACACCAGCAAAGTTAAACCACTTGTGTTTTGAAAATTCCACAGAAATGGTAAAACAGTACTAAAAGATTTGAGGACACCAAAAAGAATGACAAGTGGCATTCAACCCAGTTGGTGCAATAGACAAACCCTGTAAGTAACAACTGTCACACCATAAAATGAGCCTGAAAGAATGTCATTTTACTGAAAATATCCCAAAGTCTTCTCACTTTGTAAAGACTATATTTAAAGAAGTTACAGTTAATGAATTGCTTTTGTAAAGGTCTTACAGTTTTTAAATAAAGGAAAAGTAACTATTTACAGCTGCACCGTTGCGGAATTAGACCTAATTTGAAAACAAGCTTTTATTTCTTCATGAGTTGTAGATCATGATTCTCACCATTACCATTTTAAAGCATCATTTCTTAACTTGCTGGTAGTGAATATATTGGTTGTATAAATGCTTATGTTTTTTGCATCACCTAACTAAATGAAGACCATGGAACATTTTTGATGAACATGCTCTCTCCAGTGACATTTTTGTTTACAGTGTTTCAGTACACTCCTGATTATTTTCCCAATTAATCAGTTTGACTAACAAAATAACTTCCTTGTCTTTCATTGCATTTACCATGCTTTCACGTTCACTTTCTTTTTTCATTGTGCCCCTTATCTAAGTGAAAAAGGTGTATACAATTTCTTCAGGATATTAGGTGAAATGTGACATAGACACATAATATATCTTTGCTGAATTAGACAGATAAACATAAAAAGTGGCATATACAAAATATTGATCACACTATCAGTTACTTCAATCATTAAAATTATTTTATTATGGCTTTGGATTTTTTGTCATTCATCATTCAAGCTCTTCTACCGCTGTAGGTTTGAGATTTCCCCACAGATTTTCAATATTCAAGTTTAAGGATTTTGTAGGCTGTTTTGTAGGCTATTCCAGAACCTTAATCTTCCAAGCCTATAAGTACTTAGTGGTTGACTTTCAGATATACAGTGCTATGTAAAAGTTTGGGCACCCCTGATATTTTATCAATTTATAACTTGTTAAGCTTTTGAGGCAGCAATTTAATTTTAGCATATTTTATACCTTATGGAAATGCCAACATTTCAGTAGTGAAATATTTTTATTGCACCAACAGAGCCAATTTAACATGCATTTAAACAAAAATAAGCAGGTGCATACATTTGGGCGCCTATAATCTCATCAGTATTTAGTAGAGTCTCCTTTTGCTGAAATAAGAGCCTGTAGACTCCTCCTATAGCCACTGACAAGTCCCTGAATTCTGACTGGTGGTGTTTGGGTCATTCTCCCATACAAAATGCGTCCAGTTCATTCAGTTTTGATGGCTTTTGAGTGTGGACAGCCTGCTTCAAATCAATTGTGTGTGACCATTCTAACCAACCTTCGGCTGTGCCTTACAGATATTTTTCTTGGCCTATCATATCTTTCCTTCACAAGGACTTTTCCTGTGGCCTTCCATTTCCAAACTACATTTCTGACTGTGGAGACAGACAGTCCAAACCTTTGTGATAATTTCTTGTACCCTTCTCCTAATTCATAACATCAAATTATGTTAGTTTTTTAGGTCAGTAGAGAGTTCTTTAAAGGTTCCCAAGTTGCCACTCTCTAAGAGAGAATCAAGGACACGCACAACTAGCAATTACATATGTTAAATAACCCCTGTCATGATTGGTTGCAGCTGTCTTTGTAGTTTAAGGTCTAATGAGCTAATCAAAGCAATTTTGTGCTCCAGCCTGTCAGCATTAAATAACTACAGGTCTTAAAATTAATTCTATTAAAAAGTGCCCAAACTTTTGCACATTCCATTTTTTACATTTTATTAATAATATAAAAATAATAATAATAAAATATAATAATAAAAATTAATGCTACATTGGGAATTCTGGTCTGATTAACATCCCCCTTGTGTACATTTCTCTAGTAAAAAATGGCATATTGCTGTGATCTTCTCTTATGAAGACAGAGCAAATTATCATGCAAACTCAGCACATTTTTTGGGTAGCTTCATTGCCAACATCTCACTTTTTTTCAGTTTCTTCTTCTTTTCAAATTTTCATTCAAGACTTGTTACTGTCTAGAGGAATCCGTTCTTCTTTTCACCCGTTTTTTCACCCAATTTGATCTTTTTTGGCTAAGGCAATAAAAAGAATCTTGACTTTAGTGACCAATAGTACCTTTTTTCCAAAATTTCTAGTTTAAATACTGAAGTTATTGACTTTCATTGTACAATCATAGGAAAGGATTCCTTCTGACAACTTTTCCATCTTAATCATTTTCAATTTAACAATGTAGCACTGTGGACCACTACTCTAGAGTTCACTGTATCTTTGTTTTAGTCCTTTGTGGTTGTGTTCTATCAGAAATTTATCTGTGTTTTTAATATTTGGCCTCAACTTCAGCAGTTTCGCTTAAATTCCATTTCATGATGCTACTGGCATTTAGATGTCTGAATAGTTTTGTTGTTGTCAATTATCTTTAAGTAACCATTTAACAGCTTTGAGCACATCACTGTTGAGGGTTGGCACAACATCCTAAGAGGTTAGACAGATTAGAGGATTTGAGCTAATGATCTGTCTTCATCTATCTTAATTTAAAGCCAAAGAAATGAGTCAAATTTTGAGGCCCGAAACAAATGATAACTATATCAGCTGAGAAAGCTACCTTCCGTTTTGCATGAGCCACTTCATAACTATGAACTAAAATGTCCTGCAATATGAAATTTAAGCCTGAAGATGATGTTAATATATTTGCTTTTTGATATTCAGTGAAACTTGCAATTTGACAAAGGAGCACCCAAATCATGTCACATAACTTATGTGCGTTAGACATTTAAAAATTTTGATAGTGAAGAGAATTACTTTCAAACATATCTTCCTTCACGATTTATAAAAAAATATATTGTCCTGTATTTAACTGCAAGCAAAACAAAATTGTTTATTCTTAGAGATATGTTGATTATAATACAGCATAGTTAGATTGCATTGCTGCATTTGTACTCACTTTATATTTTTCTTTTTTCTATATTTTTCTTTTTTCTTCTCAGTGTTTCCTTATCCAGTTCCACCCATTGAAGAGAATATTCTGGATGATACAAAGCCACTTTTGAAATCATGGGATGCAAAAAATGTAAGAATAAAATTGTCAAAAATGATTAGGTTGGCACTGAGATAATCTTCTTCAACAATATCATCAATGTTTTGGAATTTTATGTAGTAAAATGCATTAGACTAACTTAAATACAACATAGTATGCAATACCAAGGAGCACCAAGGAGTCTTAACCCATCTGTCTTCTTGTTTTGTTATACTTCAAGCTCTTAAGTAAACTGGTTATGAAGAAAAGCTAATTTCTTGACTGATGTATTAAAATAAAAACAGAGACATGACATTTTTTTTAAATATATTTATGGACACTGAGTATCTTGTTTATATAAATGGTGTGATAGCTCACCTTTACCTTTCAAAATATATATTTCAGTTACCCATGCTGTCCTCAAGACCAAAATCCTGTGAAGTGCCGGGAATCAAGTAAGTTGATTTCGCTTTGCATAGTATAATATAATACTAGCCAACCCGCGGCGTACCATACGCCGCATAAGCAGGCTGGGTTTTTAATGATTTTTAAGCACAGGGAAAAAATTAACATTTGAAAAATCCGGAGGAGAAGGGAAGGACGCCCATTACGCCCCATCCGTCATGCTAGTCTGCTGATTTCTCGTTCAGTAACCTGTGAGTAGTGATGGGCGGGGTGGAGCCTCGCGAAGCATCAACACGTTTGAAGCAATTGTGTCGGAAATCGTATTGAAGCTTTGAAGCATTTAACACTCACTTCTCTAGTGACACCTCCTGGCCATTTTCATTAACGTTACAGAAACTTATGATACAGTTGAATGACGTCTGTTAAAACTCGTATTGCTTTTATTTTTTTTGCAGCTACAGACTGACAACGAAGAGAAGGGTTCGTCAGCAGCTTCTAGTGTGTGATGTGTAAAAAATATAAATATAACTTCTTTAACTGCCTTGTGGCGCTGTAGTAGTACGGCTGTTTTGCAGTAAGGAGACAGTGGAAGATTGTGGGTTCGCTTCCTGGTTCCTCCCTGTGTGGATAGCAAATTATCCACGACAAACACACTGTTTTACACGCTGCAAACCAACCCGCGCCGCTTTTTCAATGTTTTTTAAGCAGAGGGAAAAAAATGAACATTTGCAAAATCCGTAACGCTGCTTTCAGTAAGTACAATGCACACACGTTTAGTTTGTTGGTGACTTTTTGCCAGCTGTCTTTCCTGGTTTGGGCTGTTTTTGCAGTGTTACCGCTTGTGCATATTAAATCTTGAATTCCTTTGAGTAACTAATTAACTAACTAACACCCACCCACTCAGCTTGTGTGAAAAAAATGCGCCCGTTCTTTCATCATTTTGTTGCAGCAATATACATTGTGTTTTCACTCAGCGCGGAGGTGCGCATTCATCTCGGATTATTACATCCAGCTAATCTGCTACACGACTGCGTTTGGAAAAACCGACTTATCCCAGATGAGTTTCACCGGCATTAATGATTAGGAATCTGGTTGGAACAAAACACTGCAGCCACGGGTTCAGCAGGACCGAGTTTGGGAAACACCGCTGAACACTCGTGGCTCTTGCCAACTCACGGCGTATCATATGTCGCATAATTATGTATTGATGGGTGAACACTTTCTGAACGACACAGTTGTCCAAACAGAAGTGAAAGTAAAATCAAGCCTGGTGCATTCTTTAACTGCATTGTCTGTCTTGTAGCGCAGTGGTAGTGTTGCTGCTTTACAGTAAGGAGACTGTGGAAGATTTTTAGTTCGTTTGGGCTGCATTTGCAGTGTTACCGCCTGTGCATATTAAATCTTGAAATCCTTCTAGTAACAAATTAACTAACACCCACCCACACACACACAGCTTGTGTAAAAAAATGCGCCCGTACTTTCATAATTTTGTTGCAGCCTATCAAAGACTTGCTGCCCCCAACTCAAGGTGGCTCAGAGGTCGATGTGTAGCGTACAACAGATGAACATAAATGACGCCGTTTTTTTTCGAGGCGTCGCGTCCCAGTTAGTGGGCGTGGCTCTGCGAGTTGTCGTCGTATCCAATGGTCATAGAGTTGGTGGGCGAGGCTCTTTCCTACTTGTCGGCGGCTTAGTGAATCCACGCCTCTTCCTGCGTGCTTTCATGGGTGTCTTGTTTTGGTGTGCGTGCTTTCATGGGTGTCTTCCCGTTCTGGCGTCGACTTTGTGAATTATATATATATAGATACTAAATAGTATCTATATATATATATATATAATTCACTAAGCCAGGAGACAAGTAGCCGACCATGGAAAGCACGCCGGAAGGGGCGTGGATTCACTAAACCGCCGACAAGTAAGACGCCAATGGCGCATGCAGGAAGGAGCCACGTCTACCAACTCTTAGACCATTGGATACGACGAAAAAATCACAGTCACGCCCACCAACTCGGACGCGACGCCTCGAAAAACATGCCGTCATTTCTGTTTGTCTGTGCCACATTCCACTTGCAGCTCTGAGCTACGTTGACTTTTCATTCAGCGCGAGAGAGAGAGCCGCGCGCGCGCGCACACACACACACACACACACACACACACACACAGAGGCAACGCCAGAGAGAGACAGAGGCATACACAGGCAGTGCGCAAGAGAGAGACGCGCACACACTCAGAGACAACGCCAGAGAGAGAGACAAGCGCACACACAGGCAGCGCGTGAGAGAGAGCCACGCACACACACAGAGGCAGCGCCACAGAGGCACACACAGGCAGCGCAAGAGAGAGCCGCGCAATCCTTTAAAACTGAAGTTAAAACACAATGAAGGAAGCAGTCTTTAAAAATCAATAAGCCCTGTGCCTCTTTTTCATTAGCGTCTCACCTGCTTCAGGCCCTGCAAAAGTCGAGACGCTCTCTCTGCAGCTGACCTTCTCTGTGCCTGACTCCACTACTGTCAGTCGCCTGATTAAAAATGGCCTTTTGAATGTGAGCTATGGACCCGCTATACCACAGGAACACATTGCCTTCGAGCCTGCTCTCGCTCACTCTAATGTACTGGCTTTCTCTCTCTCTCCTCACTCGCTCACACACTGCACAGGGGAGAAATGCCTGAAGCACGAGTCTACACTGTGAGTGCGATGATTATTTATTTAAAAATGGGCTTTTGAAGGGGAGCTGTGGACCCGCTATACCACAGGATCACCTGTGACATTGCCTTCACATTGTTTTCCTTTTATTTATAATCCTGTTGAGCAGATCAGACACCCAGGCAAACAACACTGAATAATCAATAGCTCCAACTACTTTGCCCGCCCCCACTCCTCACCTGAGTCGGTTTCATCTCTGTTCAGCAGTGTTTGCCAAACTCGGTCCTGGTGAACCCCTGTGGCTGCAGGGTTTTGTTCCAACCAGATTCCTAATCATTAATGCCGGTGAAACTCATCCGGGATAAGTCGGTTTTTCAAACGCAGCCGTGTAGCAGATTAGTCTAGCAAGATGTAATAATCCGAGATGAATGCGCGCCCTCACGCTGAGTGAAAAGCCAATATATATTGAGTCTACAAAACATGATCACCAAGTCTTTGATAGGCTGCAACAAAATGATGAAAGAACGAGTGCATTTTTTTCACACAAGCTGAGTGGGTGGGTGTTAGTTAGTTAATTAGCAACTCGAAGGATTAAAAAACATTGAAAAAGCGGCTCGGATTGGTTTGCAGCGTGTAAAACAGTTTGTTTGTCGCGGATAATTTGCTATCCACACAGGGACGAACCGGGAAGTGAACCCACAATCTTCCACTGTCTCCTTACTGCAAAGCAGCCGTACTACTACAGCGCCACAAGGCAGTTAAAGAATGCACCGGGCCACATGTTCATTTTTTCTCCTGTGCTTAAAAGACATTAAAAAACTGTTTCTCAACTGTGACTCCCGAACAATTCAGTACGTGAAAAGCGGCCAGGATCGCAAACAACAATGAAAACTCTACGTGACTCACAGGTAGTGATGGGCCATTCTATACTAAGGTTTCGACACTGTGTCGAGCTTTCAAAGCACTGCAGATTTTAATACTTGATCGAATAATGACATCTGTGATTTAAGGATTTCACATTTTCTTTCTCAAATGTGCTTACCTATATCATGGCAAAGTACAGGGATAAACCTTTATTTTCTGTCTACTCCGTTTTAATTAAGACAGACCAAACAAAACATTTAAGGCTATTAAATGTGATCTCAAGAAAAGATCAGGGTTAATTATAATACTAATAACAGGAGCGATTATAATGATACAGTGCAAAAGTAAATACTAATTGAAAGAGCCGGGAATGCATGAGGTGAGGCGTCTTATTTTGTTTAACTCTTGCTATCGTATAGTGCATTTTGCCTGTCGGCATTAGTTATATTTATATTTTTTAGACATCAGACACTAGAAGCTGCTGTCGAACCCTTCTCTTCGTTGTCAGTCTGTAGCTACGAAAAAATAAAAGCAATACGACTTTTAACAGACGTCATTAAAGTGTATCATAAGTTTCTGTAACGTTAATGAAAATGGCCAGGAGGTGTCACGAGAGAGGTGAGTGTCAAATGCTTCGAAGCTTCGATACGATTTCCGACACAATTGCTTCAAACGTGTTGATGCTTCGCGAGGCTTCACTCCGCCCATCACTACTCACAGGTTACTGAACGAGAAATCAGCAGACTAGCATGACGGATGGGGCATAATGGGCGTCCTTCCCCTTTCCTCCGGATTTTTCAAATGTTAATTTTTTCCCTGTGCTGAAAAATCATTAAAAAAGCGGCCTGATTATGCGGTGTATGGTACGCCGCGGGTTGGCTAGTAATATATAAAGCTCAAAATCTTTGCTTGAGTGTGTGTAGGTGCATATATGTTCTGTGGAAGAAATTTACGGGCACCCACCCCCCTCCTGGCACCCCCCCACCCCCACCCCCCCCAGCTGGCTGTCCCAAATAGACAATAAACACAGGCAGGAGAAAGGCATCAAACATTCTTAATTATTGTCTAAGTCTTGCAAGAGGTAACACCTACAGCGCAAGCAACTTATTAGCAAGTGTTAAAAAAGAAAGGGGCGCCTTCTGCGCTATATTTATACTTCATTGATTAGATCAGAATTCTGAGGAGTTCATTACATAATCAGAAAACTTTTAACATGATGGGTTACACCCATTTGCTAACTGACATGACAAACGTTGATACTTTAAATAACCACAATTACCCTGTTCCACTAGGTTGATTGATAGTCCTGTCATCTTAGGAGTATGTGACTTTTAAAATGTGTGTCCAAAGGTTCACTACATGCAAAGTGTTTGTACATTCATTCCATTTCTTAATGACTCTTAGACAATTGGCTTTTCCTTTTTAGTCCAGCTGGGATCATCAACAGGAAACTTAGCCTAATCATTAAAATACAACAATGATTATGCCTTAAAATATGACTTTTTCTCTTAAGCTTTACATATTTTTGCTATAAAATAACTAAAAATGCCTATATCATAGTCAATATTAAAATAACACATTCAGCCTTTAAGTATAACTGCAGAAGATAAAAATATGAAACTCAGAACATGCTAGGTGCCCCATTAGACCAGGGTTTAAATTCAACTCTTATAGTTCACACCTAAAAATTTTGACCTTGGTGGTACTTTTTGGGTTTTTTTTCTTTCCTTTGTATTTTTTGAACAAGAATGGCTCAGAGCAAGTGAAATACAAGAACAGACTGAATCCAGTCTAGTGGACAAGTGGACCGGAGCTTAAAATTACTTACCAATGCAATGCCGGGTACTGCTTCTAGTATTATATAATAATGACACAAAATAGCTGACAAAATATGTAATATGCATTAAATTAAAGATCCATCCATCCATCCTCTTCCGCTTATCCGAGATTGGGTCGCGGGGCAGCAGCTTGAGCAGAGATGCCCAGACTTCCCTCTCCCCGGCCACTTCTTCTAGCTCTTCCGGGAGAATCCCAAGGCGTTCGTCATAGTCGACATAGTTCCTCCAGCGTGTCCTGGGTCTTCCCCGGGGCCTCCTCCCGGTTAGACGTGCCCGGAACACCTCACCAGAGAGGTGTCCAGGAGGCATCCTGATCAGATGCCTGAGCCACCTCATCTGACTCCTCTCGATGCGGAGGAGCAGCGGCCCTCCCGGATGACTGAGCTTCTCACCCTATCTTTAAGGGAAAGCCCAGACACCCTGCGGAGGAAACTCATTTCAGCCACTTGTATTCGCGATCTCGTTCTTTCGGTCACTACCCATAGCTCATGACCATAGGTGAGAGTAGGAACATAGATCGACTGGTAAATTGAGAGCTTTGCCTTGTGGCTCAGCTCACAACAACAGACCGATGCAGAGCCCGCATCACTGCGGATGGCGCACGGATCCTCCTGTCGATCTCACGCTCCATTCTTCCCTCACTCGTGAACAAGATCCCGAGATACTTGAACTCTGCCACTTGGGGCAGGATCTCGCTCCCAACCCTGAGAGGGCATTCCACCCTTTTTCGGCTGAAGACCATGGTCTCGGATTTGGAGGTGCTGATTCCCATCCCAGCCGCTTCACACTCAGCTGCGAACCGATCCAGAGAGAGCTGAAGATCATGGCCTGATGAAGCAAACAGGACAACATCCTCTGCAAAAAGCAGTGACCCAATCCTGAGTCCACCAAACCGGACCCCTTCAATGCCCTGGCTACGCCTAGAAATTCTGTCCATAAAAGTTATGAACAGAATCGGTGACAAAGGGCAGCCCTGGCGGAGTCCAGCTCTCACTGGAAATGGGTTCGACTTACTGCTGGCAATGCGGGCCAAGCTCTGACGCCGATCATACAGGGACTGAAAAGCCCTTATCAGGGGGTAAATTAAAGATGCCCAGCATTTATTTTTGTTTTCTAATAACTGTTTCTAAATGCATCCCTTGTTTTGTCACACAAGTTTGGAGGGTGGTTATAATCCATTTGGAATAATGTAAATGATTTTGAAAATTGAGAAGAATGTCAAATTAGTGTGGATCAGTATAGAAAAATGACGTAACTAGTCTGTCCATTTCTCTTTTTAAAGATATTATTATTTGAAGGTGAGTGATTTCTTAAGAACAAACGCAGTTATTGAAATGACAGTAGACTATTTAGTCCATCAAGGTTTTAACCTACTAAATGTATAATTCTAATATCTCATCTGGATATTTTTAAAACAAGCTAGGTTTTTACTTTTACCAAAAAATATTTTTTAAATATTTTACTTACCCCATGCAGTTTGTAGTGACTGTCACGGAGATAACATTTCCGACAGAATGGTTGCCTATGATGGCCAACACTGGACAATAGCAGACAATATCAAAACTGTCCATGAAAAAATCTCATGTCACATAATCCACATGTTAAGTCATCCATGTATACTTACATGTAAAACACTTGAATATGGTTAAGTAAATGCCTCTGAAAAATTAAAGTAGTTCACAAACGGGAAGCCCATTCATGTGGGATGACACTTTAATTGAAGACCTGCCTCTTCTCCAAATTCTTTGGTCAAGAGTCCAGTCTTCAGTTCAAAAGCATGACTTTGTTTGAAGTGTCTTCCTGCTTTTGGACTGGTATTGAGCGGTATTTACTTTTGAGCGGTATTTACTTAACAATGTTTTAGCAAAAAAGACATACTGTACATTTTGCATTTCATGAGTGTATGACTGGATGACTTGACGTGTATTGTATGGCATGAGTAATGTGAATTTTTTTTCATGAATTTGTACACACATATATATATATATATATATATATATATATATATATATATATATATATATACATACACATACACACACACACACATATATTCAAAGTTATTGCCTGTTTTTACCTACATTTTTATTACTCTTTAATATTGTTTTTTTGTATCAGTATGCTGCTGCTGGAGTATGTGAATTTCCCCTTGGGATTAATAAAGTATCTATCTATCTATCTATCTATCTATCTATCTATCTATCTATCTATCTATCTATCTATCTATCTATCTATCTATCTATCTATCTATCTATCTATCTATCTATATCTGTGTGTATATATATATATATATATATATATATATATATATATATATATATATATATATATATATATAGATTGATTTTAATTACAAACACATAACATTCCATACAGTCAAATTTAACAAATCAAAGTACAATTTAACCCCCACCCAAGAGAAAGAGAGAGGAGTCAGCAACTGAAGCTACTCTATAAAAGGAGCAAGAAAAAAAAGATAATTTTCCAGGAAATGTAAGCTTATTCTCAAATGTTATTGATTAGATCCTGCCATATTTTTTAAAACTTTGAATTGATCCTCTAAGTGAGAATTTTATTTTTTCCAGTTTCAAGTAGTATAGAACATTGGTTACCCATAGACTTAAGAGTGGTGGGGTGGGATGGGATTTTTCCAGTTGAGCAAGATAAGTCTAAGAGCTAGTAGTGTAGTAAAGGAAATTACAGTTTGCTTATCCTTCTCCACTTTAAGGACGTCTGGGAGTACACCAGACACAGCTGTTAATGGATTAGGAGTGATTGTGACACCAAGGCTGTCTGATAGGCATGCAAAGATTTTTGTCCAAAATTTTGTTAATATCGTGCATGCCCAGAATATGTGGCCCAGTGAGGCTGGAGCTAGATTGCAACGTTCACAGGTTGAATCTTGCTCTGGAAACATTTTGGACAATATTAAATTAGATCAATGCTCTTGATAAAGTTTTAAATTACATGACTGAATGCTTTGCACATATGGAGCACACGTGTTTTCTGTGCATGGCCGCCTTCCACTCCTTTTCTGAAATATTGAGAAATATTTCCCCAATGTACTCCAGGGTCTTTGAAAGGAAGAGACTTTAAAATATTTTCATAAATTGTAGAGATTCTATCTGAGTTTTCAAGACTGATAAATAATTCTCCTGGAATAGAACAAGGTGGAAGGTGAGGAAAATTGGGCAGGTTCTGTTTAGCAAAGTTTCTCACTTGAAAGTAGTGAAAGGAATTGTGTTGACGAGAAGTTGCGTTTGAAGCGTAATTGTTTGTAGGATGCAAAGACATTATCTATTTACAAGTCTCTTAAGTGTTTTGTATATGTTTGAGAGGGTGGAAAATGTTTGTTATGTAGAGGTACCACAGATGAAAACTTTTCTGTCTTAAAGTGCTTCCTACAATGGTTTCATAATAAAGCGTAATTGGATTTTTAGTGTAATGACAGTAGTTTGTATTAACTGGGGCACAGAACAGGGAATATAAAGAAGTACTGCAAGGTATTATTTCTATTGCAGAGCAGGCATGTTTATATTCAATTTGTGTCAATGTCCAGGTCTTTATAGCTTGTATATTTGCTGCCCAGTAATAAAATTGAAAGTTGAGTAGTGCCATGCACCCTTCTGCTTTAGGTTGTTGTAGAGTCGCCCTTTGGATGCGTGTATATTTCAAATTCCAAAAAAAAAAGTAACGATTGAATCTAATTTCTTACAAAATGATTTGTGAATGTGTATGGGGATGCTTTGAAATAGGAAGAGCAGCATGGGAAGGATGTTAATCTTAACAATGTTGATTCTCCCTGCTAGTGTAAGGTGAAGGGTAGGCCATCTAGTCATGTCTTGTTTAATTTTTTCCATGCAGACATCAAAAGTTTGTTGAAAAAGAGCTTTATATTTACGTGTAATATTTACCCCATCATATTTAAACTGATCTATTAAGATAAATGTCCAGCCCGATATTACATACTATAGAATTCACTGGACAAAGCACGCTTTTATTTAAATTGATTTTAAATCCAGATATCTTTTGAAAATCTGCTAATGATTTTTAGACTGTTGGTACAGAATTTTCTGGGTCCGATATATACAGTTCCATATCATCTGCATATAGTGATATTTTCTGTTCAACTCCTTCTCTGAAAGTTCCCTTTTTTGTCTGATGCATTTCTAAAGTTTATACAGCCAACGGTTCAATAGCGATTACAAAAAGCAACGGTGATAAGGGGCATCCTTGTTAAGTACCACGTTCTAGTTTGAAGTTATCTGAAATAATATTGTTAATGCAAACTGAGGCTTCTGGACTAGTATAATGTAGTTTGATCCATGCACATATATTTGGGCTGAACCTAAATTTGCCTTTAATAAATGCTGTTTGGTCTTGTGATATATTAGAAGGAAGCATTTTCTCAGTCCTTCTGGCTAGAACTTTGGAGAGTATCTTAACATCGTTATTCAAAAGAGAGATTGGTCTGTATGATGCACATTGTAGTAGGTCCTTGTTCTTCTTAGGAAAGATGGTAATTAATGCTTGGCGAAAAGTTTGAGATATAATTTTTTTGTCTTTAGCTTCTGTAAACATTGCTAATAATAGTGGAACTAACTTATTTGAAATTTTTTTTATAAAATTCCAGTGGGTAGCCATAAGGGCCCGCTGCACCCTTACAACTCACTTTGAAGTGAGTGTATAGTATCTAGTAATTCTATAAGTATCAGAGGTTTATCCAGTTCCGCAGCACTAAGAGTATCTAGCTGCGGTACCTCTAATGAATCAAGAAACTCATTAGATTATGTTTTCTTTAAACTGAGTATAATATAAGGATTTATAGTACTCTTTAAATTTGCGAGTTATATTTTTATGGTCAATAATTTTATCTCCATCTATGCTGTTAATTGCTGTTATTGCATTACGGACTTCCTGCTTGTGGATTTGTTGGGCTGAGATCTTATTGGCCTTTTCTCTGTGTTCATAATAATGATGTCACGATTTAAAGATAAGCTCTTCAGTTTCTTTAGCAGTCAAGAGGTTAAATTGTGATTGCAAAGACCTCTGAGGAAGTGTTTGTCTCTGTACAGTTGTCATCAGCTAATGACATGGGGTTAAGACACCAGCTTTGAGATGAGTGTGTAGGATGTAGTAATTTAAGCTCCGTGATGAGAGGGGCATGGTCAGAGATAACGATAGCATCGTACTTACAAGATATGATAGTGGTCAAAAAATGATTGTCTTTGAGGGAAAAAATAGAGATAGCATTGCTCTCTTTCTCTTCACCCCTACCCATTGTGCCTCTGCAAGTGAGACCATCCACACTTCGCAAAGTCCCGGTCCTCTGACATGCCAAGAGAAGGAGCATGTCTAGAGCAAGAGCAAAATGAATCTCCCAGCAGCAGTGTGAAGAAGGTTAAAACTGAGATATCGTGTGATGATACATGGATGTTTTTAGTATTGTTTGTTGTTGTCCAGTGTTGCTCACCGTAGACTCACGTTCTCTCAGAAATGTTATCAGCTATGGGCTCTATGAAAACGAGATGGAAAAATTTTCTTAGCCATCACTACAAACCACTTGGGGTAACATATAGAAAATATAATTTTTGGGTGGAGAATTCCTTTAAAGGACACAATAGTATGTTCAAAATTATAAAGATGCAGGAAGGTAATTTTGAAAGATTTTTAATGAAAGTCAGATTTTTTATTTTTAAATTACAGTTAGGTCCATAAATATTTGGACAGAGACAACTTTTTTCTAATTTTGGTTCTGTACATTACCACAATGAATTTTAAATGAAACAACTCAGATGCAGTTGAAGTGCAGACTTTCAGCTTTAATTCAGTGGGGTGAACAAAACGATTGCATAAAAAGGTGAGGCAACTGAAACATCTTTTTAACACAATCCCTTCATTTCAGGGGCTCAAAAGTAATTGGACAATTGACTCAAAGGCTATTTCATGGGCAGGTGTGGGCAAGTTCGTCATTATATCATTATCAATTAAGCAGATAAAAGGCCTGGAGTTGATTTGAGGTGTGGTGCTTGCATGTGGAAGATTTTGCTGTGAACAGACAACATGCGGTCAAAGGAGCTCTCCATGCAGGTGAAAGAAGCCATCCATAAGCTGCGAAAACAGAAAAAAACCATGCGAGAAATTGCTACAATATTATGAGTGGCAAAATCTACAGTTTGGTACATCCTGAAAAAGAAAGCAAGCACTGGTGAACTCAGCAGCGCAAAAAGACCTGGACATCCACGGAAGACAACAGTGGTGGATGATCGCAGAATCATTTCCATGGTGAAGAGAAACCCCTTCACAACAGCCAACCAATTGAACAACACTCTCCAGGGGTTAGGCGTATCAATATCCAAGTCTACCATAAAGAGAAGACTGCATGAAAGTAAATACAGAGGGTGCACTGCAAGGTACAAGCCACTCATAAGCCTCAAGAATAGAAAGGCTAGATTGGACTTTGCTAAAGAACATCTAAAAAGCCAGCACAATTCTGGAAAAACATTCTTTGGACAGATGAAACCCTGATCAACCTCTAGCAGAATGATGGCAAGAAAAAAGTATGGAGAAGGCGTGGAACAGCTCATTATCCAAAGCATACCACATTCATCTGTAAAACACGGTGGAGGCAGTGTGATGGCTTGGGAGTGCATGGCTGCCAGTGGCACTGGGACACTAGTGTTTATTGATGATGTGACACAGGACAGAAGCTGCCGAATGAATTCTGAGATGTTCAGAGACATACTGTCTGCTCAAATCCAGCTAAATGCAGTCAAATTGATTGGGCGGCGTTTCATGATACAGATGGACAATGACCCAAAACATACAGCCAAAGCAACCCAGGAGTTTATTAAAGCAAAGAAGTGGAAAATTCTTGAATGGCCAAGTCAGTCACCTGATCTTAACCCAATTGAGCATGCATTTCACTTGAAGACTAAACTTCAGACAGAAAGGCCCACAAACAAACAACAACTGAAAGCCGCTGCAGTAAAGGCCTGGCAGAGCATTAATAAGGAGGAAACCCAGCATCTGGTGATGTCCATGAGTTCAAGACTTCAGGCTGTCATTGCCAGCAAAGGGTTTTCAACCAAGTATTAGAAATGAACATTTTATTTCCAGTTATTTAATTTGTCCAATTACTTCTGAGCCCCTGAAATGAAGTGATTGTGTTAAAAAAATGCTTTAGTTGCCTCACATTTTTATGCAATCGTTTTGTTCACCCCACTGAATTAAAGCTAAAAGTCTGCACTTCAACTTTATCTGAGTTGTTTCATTTAAAATTCATTGTGGTAATGTACAGAACCAAAATTAGAAAAAAGTTGTCTCTGTCCAAATATTTATGGACCTAACTGTAACTGATGTTTAGTTGTTTGACAGTTTTTTGTTTTGTTTATTACTTCAAAATTCTAGTAAGATACTGCTGGAGAGATCGATGATTTACTGTTATCTGAGTTTTGAAGTTACCATTAATTTTACTATATTTGTTTTCTTATTTTCTACAGTATTTTCCCCTCTCCAGACCAGCAGCCCAGCAGTCCCCATATCCCATCTGCCTTAAACACAGGAGGTTCTTTACCAGACCTCACTAGCCTACATTTCCCATCACCTCTTCCAACTCCCCTGGATGCGGATGAGCCTTCTTTTCCTAACCTGAGTGGTGGAAACAGTACAGGAAACTTAGCAAGCACTTTGACCCACCTAGGTATCGGCATGAACAACACTTTTAGTTCACAAGGTAAGATTTAATTTAAGAATCAAGGTGTCTTGTGTGTGATAATGTCCTTTTCTTTTCAAAAACCCTAATAGAGGTCCACTTGCTAAAGTGATTTAATTAATTATAGATGATTGTAGCAATAAAGCAGATTTCTTATATTAACAGCACAATGTTCTTTATGTATTCTGATCAAAGATTTGTCACTTATTGAGTAGAATATTTCTGACGCTTTAATCATTTATTAAATTTCAAAATTGTTTATATTAAAACTCTTTTCTTTCAAATATATTCACATGTTGAATTAAAATTCTTGGAGAGTACATGCATAGTACCTCTGAGGTACATGCAACTTCTTGTTGTCAAATTAATTACTTATTGAACTTTCATACATTCTTTAAATTGGTGTTTCTCAATCTGTGGGTCACCCCATGCTACTCTGTCTACACACTCGAAACAAGAGAAACAAGACCACCCCACATAGATTGTGTACTACATTAAGAAAATGCACAAGGAAAGTGTGTTTCATTATCCAGAGGCCAAAAAGGTTGAGAACCACTGTTTTAGAACATCAAACTGATTTTAAACAAAAAATTAATTCTCAGTACTGGTAAGAAATCCTAACTTAAATAACTACAATTGAAAGTAAAATGTACTTTTCCAACTTTATACTTGACACAAGTAAACTTTGGCTGATTAGAATAGGAACAAACATGCCAGTACTTCTGTGCAAGTGTTAAGTAAACTGCATTTTGAAAACACCAATACACACTCGTTCACAAAACACCTTAGTGAAAAGTCAAGCAAAATGACACCTTTTATTGGCTAACTAAAAAGATTACAATATGCAAGCTTTCATGGCAACTCAGGCCCCTTCTTCAGGCAAGGGGCATCTTGCCTGAAGAAGGGGCCTGAGTTGCCTTGAAAGCTTGCATATTGTAATCTTTTTAGTTAGCCAATAAAATGTGTCATTTTGCTTGACTTTTCACTACATTCATAATGGCTAACACGGTACAACACCCAGGTACTACAAAACACCTTATAACATCTCAGTCGTTTTAGCCCTCTACATCACCATGCACCCATTCTCTGCCACCCAACATGTTACATCAGCACTGTAACTGCGCCAGGGTCATCCATCAGAGATTAGACTCCTAGTTTTATCTGGCCTTAGGGCTAACTGTATTGCTATGAATCTTTTGATTTCTTCCTAACTTTGTTAACAGTGTGTTTCAACCATTGACTTACCAATGTTTCATATATTTCAATTTTTTTGTAAGCAACTGTTCATAAAGATGTCTGCTAAATAATAATGATGAAAACCTATAATTGTACAAAAAGTAACCTGTTTAAATGATAGGTGTAATTGATATTCATCCAAAAATACTATTACCGAAAATAATGTACAAAATGATCTGAAAACTTTTGTAATGTTACATATCATCATAAGCCTGATTTGAGACATTAAGAATTATCAATAAAGTATAATCTATTCAGACTGTAATAGACATTAAAATGTATTTGAAATTCAGAATGTCTTGAAATAGACATCACTAAAACAAGATGCTTTTAAACAACTATGATCATCAAGCTTTAATAGAATCATTTCAGTAACTAGCCTGTGATCATCAGCCACCTTCCTTTCCACCTAATTTCGGAAAACATTTGAGTCCTTTTATATTATATCTTTATAAACTTTAACATAAAATGTAATGATAAAAACATAATTTAGAAATTGCAGATAACTACACTTTCTTCCTATTCATTGCCTTCTGATAATAAACTGGATTTTTCTTTTCTATTTTTATCAGAAGAAATTTCACAAATAAAAATTAGATGAAGGAAATAAAATGTATTTTTTGTAAAAAGCTTAGTTCCTGATTAAATTCTTTCTTTATTAAGAATAGGCTCCTTATTTTTCATTCTGTAGATTTAAAAATAGTACACACTGTATTGATTATTTAAGATTTGTTTAGATTCATTTTAGTTCACATGTTGTAGATGCATTCTCTGTCTCTTTGTTATTGCAACTTTAAGGGTGTCTCCTTTACTTGCTTACAAACTAGCTATTTGTAAATAGTACAACTCTAATGTATTCTCTGTTGCTATTAATTCACGTGTCTTTGCAGTAAAGTTTTGGCAGAAGTAAGATCGCCACCCTTAATTGCCAGTCACAAGATATGTTTATAGCAAGTCCAAATATGCTACGCTGCTACCAATCAATCGAGTAGCTGATTTTGCAGTTTATTTGCAGTACATGATTTTCTTATTTTTGGGTAAAGTCAGTTCCTTATCATATTTCAGCTGATTCCCCACTGTTGTAAGACTGATTTGAAAGTATAAGTTGGGAGTATATAATCAATCCAGAAAGCTTCTTCTTTATTTAAGTTAGAAGTATTTTGCTTGTTCACGCATTTGTTCTGACTTATAAAATGCATGCAAACAGTGATGATAAAATATATATTTGTTTTTTCATGAAAATGTGGATTAAATGGTTCCCAGTTATTCTAAACACTGCCCACAAGATTATGCACCACATGTATATAGGCCATTTGGCCATCAGTCTCTCCTCACATGTAGTGCTGATATGTATTTTTTGTAAAATGGAGACCAAAACTATATACAGTGTCTCCAGGTGAAGCCTTGCTAGTACATTATATATCTTAAGGATAACCATCCTTGACTTGTACGCCACACTTTGTGTTATATAACTTAGCATCCTGTTAGCTTCATGATAGCTTCTGTACACTATTTCCATGTAGTGATGACTCTGCTATGACTCCTAGATCATTATCATAATGTGTGCTTTCAAGTTTCAGACCTTTTGAGTACTTAAATGTAATTTGTCTTCTTTCTGTATGTAATACCTTACATGTAATTAAATTAAATTTCATGTACTACAAAACTGTCCTACCCTGTATGCTATCCAAATTCTTCTATATCAGTTTAGCTGTTTCTACATGATCTGTCTTTCAACCTAGTTTGGTATCATTTGCAGACTTAACCAACCTCTTGTTTACATTGACCAGGTTGTTTAAATTTATTAAAAAGAGCACAATCTAATTGTAGAAAATAAAAATCTTCTCATCATAACCCTTTGTATCCTGTGTTTGAGCCAATTTATACCAACCTACTCACTGTATTTTGAATTCCAATTTCTTTTTAGTTTGATTTAGTTTGACCACTAACCTCTTATTTGGTGTCTTACCAAAAGGTTTCTGAAATACAATAATAGCAGGCATTTCTTTTATTGTATGATTTTGCTCATATTCATATAATTCTAGCATATTAGTGAAAAATGACTTTCACCATCTCAACCCATGTTAAGTATTTAACACCTTTGTTCTTGACATGTGCTGCTAGATCTTTTCATTAATAATTGCTTCCATTAGTTTACTTTTGATGCACATTAAGCTTATTGGCCTATACTTATAGTACTTGTATCAGCCCAATCTCCCATCTTATACAACAGGTAATATTTGCTACCTTTCAGTTTTTAGGAATGTCACAAGTGTGCAGAGATTTTTAAACAAATTTGTGCCAAGTGTTTATAGATGTGCTCACTAACTTCCTCAAGCATTCAAGGATGAATGTTAACTGGTACTTGGTATGTTTCAGCCAGGATTCCTCCCTTGACTGGGGTTCATATTCATCTTTTATGCCTCTTTTGCTCATTCTCAACTGTGCTGTCACTTAATAGCTTCCCAAATTACTTTGTTTTGCCATATCTGTATAAAATTTAACCTACTAAACTTAAGTGTTTTAGTTTTTGAATATGCACTGTCCGAAAAACATTGTGAAATTTATTATATTATAGGTACTAGTAATTGCTCAATCACATGTATCCGCTAAATCCTATTTGGTTATTACAGAATGCTACTAGACAAGCCTTCCCCTGCATTGGTGCTTTAACGTACTGTTAATAAGAGTCGTAGGTTATATCTCAAAACTCTTTTTCTTGTGCTCAGCTACTTGTAGCCTAGATAATATTTGAGTAATTAAGCCTTTTTAACTTTTGACTTTTTAATATTGTTAAACAGATGTATATTGATAATATTGTCATCATTAGGGGTCTATAAGACCTCAGTCTTCAGTGCTTTCTAATTAAATTAAGAGAGATCATCACAAAGCTATGGCTCACCATCTAATTGAAGAAGACATGCATTCAAATCCTGTTTTGCATAAATGGCGACTACCCAGTCTTTTCAGTTCAGCCTGTCTTTCATGAATAATGTGCATCAATCAGGTGTTTGTTATTCCTAATATATCATAGCTATGTGTGGCTATGTGTGGTTACATTTAAATCCATCTCATTTATTTTATTACTAGACAAAGAGCCCGTTTCGACAACGTAAGATGAAACGGGCACGAGTTTGTGTCAGCAGTGCATGAAGAACAAATGATAAGTAACGAAGAAGTTGTTTTGTAATGATTATAGTCCGCTTTACTCATTACTGTACAGGCTTGTACAGTTAGTTGATGAATTTTCCAGGCCTATAGTATAATATTGAATGATGAATGTTCCAGTACAATATGGAATAGTAATAAGTATAAGCACCACAAACCTGATATAGGTGTATTGAATGAATGCGTAATTGCATCAGAATGTGTAATTAGGCCTGGAGCTGTAGTCGAAATCGCCTTTCAGGCCTCTAGAGCTTTAATCGAAGTCACCTTTCTCTTTGAATTTTTGCGGCCGTAAATCCGCCGCCTGCCGTGATGTTGGGGTTGGATGTCGGTCTCGTAAGGTTTTTCAGGCAGCTGCGCAGAAGGCGACTGCGCATTCGGCTTCGGATGGACGTGAGTGAGTGAGTGAGTGAGTGAGTGAGTGAGTGAGTGAGTGAGTGAGTGAGTGAGTGAGTGAGGAGGCAGGCGAATTATGTATTAAGATTAGTATTCTTAACATTAAGACAAGCTATTTTTAACCCTGTGGAGACTGCTGCATCAAGCAGGTTTAGGAACACTTTGCCTTCTACTTCCATTAAAAACTCAATGCTTGTTTATCATAAAAACAGTCAAAACCCTTAAAGTGTACTCTTTTAGATGTACCATTTGTTCAAAAACATGTGATTTTTAAAATTAAGAAAAGAAGACAAAAATTACAGTAAAAATTCAGCAGTGGTAACCCTCAAGCCCTAACAATAGCACTCGATTTACCAAGGGCGAAACCACTGACAGTTGTGCTTGATTCATCAAGGTGGTCTGTTCTGAAGGTCGTTCTTGATTCACCTCATTTTGGGGGTTGCGACACCTTAAAGGTTGAAAAGCACTGCTGTAGAGTATAACACCCATGCTGGCATGCTGATCATTATGCGTGGTGAATGCACACATCTCTGCAGCTAATTCACTTCAGAATACTATTCATAAAATTTACATAGCATAACAAGCTTTGTTATGTGCGCTTGATTTGGTTCAGGCAAAAATGGCATTGTGCACAGAGGCTTCCCTTCTCTTCATCACATATTGCCCGGCCAAGCAATGACAATGATTATCTGGCTATTTTTCCAGCAGTTAATTCTGCTGGAAATTGCATATTTTGACCATTATGCTGTCATACTTAGCTTATATGGTATAATCAGAGCACAATGAGAAGCTATTCACCTTTCCATGTTGAATTCAATAGAAGATGTACAGTGCTTTAATTTTTTCTGAGGTTCCAGCCAGCTTTCATTGCTCCACTCTCTCGCAGAATATGTAAGAGTGAAGTGAACAGGAGCATGACAGTTTTCCTGCTTTGTTTTCTTCTTAGGTGAGAATAGACCACGCCTATTACATATTCAGCAGATAGACACTACTTCTCTGCCCATTGTCAGCTTGTCTTGACAAAGATTAGTGTCAGTAGAATGTTTTTAGCAAGTTTTTGCCTTTCTGAGCTTTTAAGAGCTTTTCTTATGAGAACATTTGTTTTTAACATTTTTTTTACTTTTGGAGCAATTGTAAAAGTGAATATGATCCTGATCCACTAATTATATGCATATTATTGTAGCTGAGTTTGGAATTATTATTTTAAAATTTGCTGAAATTTGCAAAAGTGTCAGAGCATAGCCTGAATCATCAGAGATGCTCATTTTAGCTTCAGTCTCCAGAGGGTTTAATGTATTAATTACTTTACTTTGGCCTAATTAAAGTGGAACATAACTTGGAAAGTTATGTGGTATATTGCACCTTATCCAGGGTTTGTCCCTGCCTTATGCCCTATACTAATTGGTATAGGCTCCAGCCCTCCCTGCAATCCTGTCTGGATTAAGTAGCTTAGAAAGTGACATGACATGACTGTTGCCTGTCCCTTTTTGTGAAGTTCTAAACATGGCCTGTTCTAAACCTTCTTCCCCTCCTTTCCCAATTTTAAACAGTCCTCAACTAACCTACTCATAAGCTTCCCTAATACATTGGTGCTCCTTCTATTCAAATCTAACCTGTCTCAGCAGAACAAAGCCCATTTGTTCCAGTTATAGTCTCAATGTCCAATAAACCTATGCCCTTCTGTCCTACACCAAGCTTTTACCCCCATTGTATAGTCTCAGCCTGTCCTGGACTGGCACCTAGCACATGCAGAACATCAAAAAAGACCTTTTTGTCAGTTCTGCACCTCCAACATGGACAATGACAGCTGGATACATCATCACTTCAGCCTAGAACCTGTCCATCCTTTCAGACATATCTCCTACCAGTGCACCCAGAAGATAGCAGATCATATGAAACTGTCTCTGGAGCAGACCAGTGTCTGAATACCCAACAATGATCAGCTCCCTAGCTATCAACACATGTCCCTTTCTAGGGGCTCGTTTTGAGGTGATTTGTTGGGGCTCTTCATATCTACCAATCACCTCGGAGTTATTAGAGAATTGTCCAATTCTCACTCATCCCCACTAATTACTTGACTTAAATAACCTCATTGATTGTCAGGTTTTTGTGAGATGGCAAAAGGACCTAACATTTAGCACATATCTCCAGTTTGTAATAGGCTTAATGCAGGATTGTGATTTCCCTACTTTGAATTCTGTCATTTGGGTCTTTGCTCTCCACCCTATGCCCTTCCAGGCATACTGTTTGCCTAAAGCCTAAGTTCACCACATTCTCTTTTTAAAATCTAGGTTCTGTTTAATTCGAGCTTAATGCTAGGCTAACACCCAAACAAACCAGGTAGTGGACGACAAACACACAAACATTACAGGAAAAAGCACTTAGCTTAGTCTTAGTGCTAGTTTAACCTTGACAAATACAGCTGTGGAGTCATCACATCAGTATCATCAAACAAGAATCTCTATTATTGCAGACACAAAGCAAGTGTCTTGTCTAAAGCCCAGGATCTGACTTTTTGACTGCGGTTTGGAGAAAACGTTCAAATTCTTGATGGCTTTCAACATGATTTTACACAGATGTTAAATATGTACATGCACATACTTGATGCTTTTTCTGGGTACATGCTAATTGGGTTATAGTGAGACTGCATGTGAGAGTTTATTAATTTAATTCACAGTAAAAACAGCAGTGCACTGGCAAAAGTGTAAAATAAAGGCTTTTAAAAGTTAACAATTGACACAGATAGAGAGAGAGAGTGTGACAGAGAGTCATCTCAGGTTAACTGGAGATGCATGATTTGAGGAATTTAAACCATTTTAAACACTCCTCAGTTGAAGCTGGAGGCATGTGAATGTTTAATTCACAACACAAATAGACTAGTAATACATGATTTACCATTTTAGATTTTATAAGATGAATCTGATAATTGAAAATTATATATAATAAAAAATTATATATATTTTCTTCTTACAAAATTAATAATGACGTTTTTGCAATGTCAGACTTGCTGAATGTTTGTATTTGTACAGTGGACCTTCCAAGGAGGCTGTTTAAATTTTCCGGTACAACGTAAGTCTAAAAAGTTGAACTTTTCAAAAGAAATTAATGTTAATACTTTTACTGTGGGATAGATGGTACAGCATCATTACAGGCCAGGCAGTTTAATAAACCTTTTTACCACCCTGTTGTGTGTTAATAGAGGGGTAGGGGGTGCAGTGTTAGGCTTCCTGCTATCACAGTTATTCTATAAAATTGGGATATTCAAATATCATACATTTTACTTTATACTGGCTCAGTTGTGTACATTGCTGTCTTATTTTATTGCTTTTACCATATGAGTGTGCCTTTTCAGATTTTTTCTTGTATTTATTCACTTTTTTGTTAAAGTTTCCAGTTTATGCATAACAGGTACATTAAAACTCAATTCAAACTTGAATGTGGAATAAGATACTTACAGTCAAAGTAAAAAGTATGTGAACCCTTTGGAATTATCTGGTTTACTGCATGAATTGGTCATAAAAAGTGATCTGATCTTCATCTAAGCCACAGGTACTGATATACACAATGAGCTTAAGCCAATGGCACACAAAAAATTCTACTCTTTCTTATCATTATTTTACAAACGCATTCAACGTTCACTGTAGTAGTGGAAAAAGTAACTGAACCTTGGGATTTAATAACTGGTTAACCCTCCTTTGGCAGCAATGACCTCAACCAGGCGCTTCCTGTAACTGCAGATCAGACCTGCACATCGTCTGATCATCGGGGAATTTTAGCCCATTCTTCCCTGCAGAACTGCCTTAACTCTTCTTTGGTTGTCTTCTGTGTATGGCTCTCTTCAAGTCGTTCCACAGCATCTCAATAGGATTGAGATCTGAGCTCTGACTGGGCCACTCCAAAAGGTGGAGTTTGTTCTTCTGAAGCCATTGTGCTGTGGATTTGCTGCGATGTTTGGGGTCTTTGTCCTGTTGCATCAGCCAGCCTCTTCTGAGCTGAAGTTGACGGACAGACACCCTCACATTATCCTGGAGAATTTGTTGATAAACTTGTGAATTCATTTTCCCCTCAGTGATGGCAAGCTGTCCAGGCCCTAATGCAGCAAAGCAGGCCCAAATCATGATGTTCCCTCCACCATATTTTACTGTAGGGATGATGTTTTGATATTGAGATGCACTGCCCTTTTTACGCCAAATGAAGTTCTGCTTGTTCCTCCCAAATAGTTCAATATTGGTTTCATCACTCCACAAAACATTTTCCCAGTACCGTTGTGGAGTGTCCAAGTGCTCTTTCGCAAACTTCAGGCATTTAGCAATATTCTTTTTTGATAGCAGTGGCTTCCTTTTTGGTGTCCTGCGATGTTTTGTGTATAGTTGACTCATGAACAGAGATGTTAGCCAGTTCTAATGACTTCTTCAAGTCCTTTGCTGTCACTCTAGGGTTCTTCTTTACCTCATTGCTGACTTTGCGTTGTGCTGTTGCGATCATCTTGGCAGGGTGCACCCACTTCTAGGCAGAGTAGCCACAATACCACATTGTCTCCATTTATAGACAACTTGCCTAACAGTAGACTGATGAATATCTAAAATCTTTGAGATGACTTTGTAACCCTTTCCAGCCTTATGTAGATTAACAATCCTCGATCGTAGCTCTTCAGACAGCTCTTTTGTGCGAGGCATGATTCCCATCTGGATATGATTCTTGTCAAAAGCTCAAACTCAAACTTTATAGTAGTGCTGGGTGGTATACCAGTTCATACCGAAAACCGTTCTTATTTTTGTTACGATATGGATTTTTCTTATACCACAGCACCGGTTTAAATTGCCTAAACAACGTTCAGAACATGGCGCAGCGGGAAACTGTTTAAGGGAGACCTTTTTCACTGCTACACCGCTAAACAAGCATACAATGGAGTACATGTGTTAGTGGAGGTATTGCGCGGTGAAAATGAACAGAGAACATTCCGAAACTGAAGCTGTAGCAGACAATAAAGTTGAACATGATGACGCAGAAGAACTTTTGCTGGAAAAAGGAGTCACGTCTGTTGTCTGGAGATACTTTAGATTTAAAAGGTTGGATGTGGACCATTATGTTCAAATGTGTGAATACTGTTTCTATACTACTGGATAATACCGCAAGCCAAATTGCACTTGTTTTATTTTTTTCAATACTGTGTAATATAGTGTGACGACATGTTGACTTTATTCTTGACATTTCCACTTTAATCTTGATGCTTATGACGAGAATAAAGTCGACATTTCTACTTTATTTTCGCCATTTGTCGAGATTAAAGTCAACATGTTGTCTCGTAATTTGTTATTAAAGTAGAACATCGTAAACTAAACTTCATCTTAAAATGAATATATAATTTACTAGATTTTCTCAAACCCCGTCATAAGTTATGTAGCACATTAAATGCTTTGTGTTAAGTGTTCCCGGAGCCATGTTAATCACTACTGCTTCTTAAACTGACTTCCTCAGTTGCAACAAGAGGAGGCGCTGGCAGCACACAGAAGTCATTAATTTCATGATATTCCTGTTCCCTGAACATTTAGAATGCTAAGATAAATACTTGATATAATTTTCATGATGAAATGCATTAAAGCATGTATTAATCATTGGGAGCACGGTGGCGTGGAGGTTGCACTGCTGCCTCATAGCAATGGGGTCCCGGGTGTTCCCTGCTTTGAATTTGCATGTTTTTCTGGTGGGTTTACTCGGCATGCTTCAGTTTCCTTTCAAAGTCATGTAGGATGGCAGGTTTTGTTATGCTATATTAACCCTGCTAGTGCATGTGTTGCTTGTATTCACCCTGCGATGTGCTGGCGCCACGTTCAGGATTTCCTCCTGACTTGCACACAATGCTTGCTGGGATGGGCGCAACCCTGAATGGACGGCATAATTAAACGTATAACAAAGATTTTTTTTTTAAAGTTCTGAACACTCCATGGTCTAAGTTTATAACTAGTTTTAATTTCACAAGGATGTTTATCTTGTGGCGATTGGTTATGAAGAGAAAGAAAAAGGAAGGATAGTAACTGCGGGTTTGGTACGTCAGACAGACAGCACGCTTGCAATAAAGAAAGCCCGCTCAGAAGAACATCCATTGAATTCTGTGTTCGTGTCTTCGACCACCAGATCACGAACCCAACATTTACACAATATTTACGTTAAACCTGTGCGATACCTATTCATACATCCAGTTTTTGGAGCCTCGTCACAACTGCCATAAAGTTCTTTACACTGAACATACACCTGGGGACCCCTTACTGCGAGGGAGCAGCACTACTGCCACACTACCGTGCATGTTTAATACCTGCTTTAATGCATTTCATCACGAAAAATTATCTTAGCATTCTATATTTTCAGAGAGCAGGGATATCATGAAGTGAATGTATTCTGTGCGGCGATCGCTGCCTCTTAATCCAATGAAAATCATGAAATTAATGAGTTCTGTGTGCTGCCAGCGCCTGCTCTTGCTGCAAGAGGAAGTCAGTTTAAGAAGCGCGTAGCGATTAACAATGGGTTCGGGGAACACTTAACACAAAGCATTTAATGTGCTACATTAACTTATGACGGGGTTTGAGAAAATCTAGTGAATGCTTGAAGCAAGGTCCATATTAATGCAGTTTGCCTTAATGATGGTTCAGTTGGTAAAGATGTTATCACCAAGTTGTACTTGTTTTATTTTATTTTATTTTAATTTGGTGAATACTGTGTAATGCACCTGGGCTTGAAGTCTTGGAAGTAATATTATTATTGGAAGTTGTACTATTATTTATTTTATTGTTATTATTTATTAGTTTAAATATTATGACGTTTAATGATGGTAAAGTTGTTTAAAAAGTCACTTTAATGCATCAGTGGACAGAGATTGTTAACATTAACAAAGTGTAGTTGGTTTATAAAAAGTATTTACTATTTATTCCTTTTCTAAGACATGTTCAGTGCAATACAACTTTTGACAAGCACCTCTGGATATTTTACTAAGTCTAAATGCCTCTTTGGATGGTTGAAAATATGTTGTTTGCAAACATTGTTCAATAAAAAGGCTCTATATTTTGACTGCATCTGTCATGCAATGTGATTCCTTCTCTTCATTAGTGCCACCCCCTTGAAAACTATCACTTTATGGGGCCATGCAAACCTGCATTAATACTTGTGTGCACATTAAAATGTTTTTTTGTACAATGTACAGTTCTCATGACAGTGGAATAGGTTATTCTTATCCAATAATTGCTGTGGAAAATGTGGTTAACATCCACTCATGCATAGGAAAATAATACTGTCCAATACCGTGAAACCGGTATGATTTTGAAAAATACAGTGATATATAATTTTGGTCATACCGCCCAGCACTACTTTTTTGTGTGTTTTATCAATCAAAGTAATTCTAGGCCACACCTCTGAACTTGTTTCATTAAATGGACTCCAGGTGTGCTCAATTCTGACTGCAATGAGAAAAAAAGTCATTACCTTTGGGTTTACTTACTTTTTCCAACCTTCAGTGTCACAGTTTCAATTATTTATTCAATGTGGTCAAAAATTCTCTGAAAATCTGTGTATCTTTAGTTATAAGAGACTGTGTTTGTTCATTGTTGTGATTGACATGAAGATACGACCACGTTTTATATGGGAATTAGATATAAATACAGATAATTCCTAGGGGTTCACATACTTTTTACTTTGACTGTAATAGTTTAGTTGAAAGTAACACCTTGGGAGCCTTAATATCTTGAATGCACATTTCTTCACTTTAGGTCTAAATGGCTTATTCTTATCCAGAGTTTTCATGTGTTGGAAGAATTATGTTGTTTTATTGGTTTGCACTAAAATAAAAATTGAAGCCTTTGTTGTCCTATATCAGAAAATTAACCCTCATTTTCTTTTCTCCAGTCTTTAAAGTACACATTAATGTGGTCTACCACACAGGAAACTGCACTTCCTATAAACAGTTGCAGTTGTTTTTCTTTTTCTGGTTAGAGATGAGTGAATCTTGCATTTTTGATTATCACTCTATCATTTATTGTTAATCTTTGTTAGTAGTTATAGAGGTGCTGTAGTACCTGAGACCTCTTTGTACCAGTTCCTTAAAGCTTATTTCCAGTTTACTCTTTTGTAGAGTCTATTAATGTTTTGTTGTATGAGTGGAGTTTATTTAATTTCTCTTCCAGATGTGCCATTATATTTGTTTCCGCGTTTTTCCCTTCCCAGTACTGTTATTTCAGGTTGGGTTTTGATTTTCACTTATTGAATTATTATTTTTTTAAATAGTTGCACAGTAATTTATGGTAATTCCAGCTGTTATTTTTGCTTCAACAAACTAACTGCACTGTCATTAAAGGCTGTTTCTCAGTAAGTACTGAATACAGTAGTAGTAGTATTCAGATTTCCATGTTTTCAGTGGGTTAATTTTTAGAAAATTAGTAGATTACATTGAATTGAAATAGTCACTTTAATATACAAATAGTTGTTTTCTTGCATAACAGCCATACAGATTTACTGTTTAACTAATTCTTTTAAAAATGCCTATTTTTGCTCCCATAGCACTCTCCATCCCTTTGCAGAGTAACTCTTCTCTTCAGTCATCACTTAGCAACCCTAACCTGCAAGCCTCACTTGGGAACAAGCCTTTCCAGACCACCAGCTTACACTCGTCTCTGAGCAACCCCTCCTTGCTCTCATCTCGAAGCAGCTCTTCTTCTCAGCTTTCTGCTCTTGGCAACCAGTCTCGGCATTCATCAATGAGCAGTACCTCTTTGCGAACCTCCCTCAGCAACTCATCCATTGGTAGCCATCCCCTACAGACATCTACTAACAACTCCTCCGTAGACTCCACCGCATCTACCTACACCTCCTTGATGATGACTGGCCCAGTACAGAGCCAAGCCTCCCTGCAACAGCAGTCGGCTGTACCTTCCTCACTCAGCACATCACCACGGAGACGGGCGCAGCTGAGTCCTTTGGTCCTCCCCATGGGAGGAGACTCAAGAAGGCATCATTCCAAACAGTTTTCACCCACCATTTCTCCCACGTTGTCATCAATTACTCAGGTAAGAATCCTCCGACCTTTGTAGTAATACAAAGATGAAATTAAATGAAATGTTACAGTCTGTAAAAACAAAGATTTTAAATAAGCAAGTCTTCACTTTTTAATATAAATCACTTTGAACTCTTGCAGTTACGAAGCAAGCTTTGCTTGAAAGTTTTTATATATCTATCTTTCTGATTTTTTTTTAACCGTTAAGAGAAAATTTGTTGTGCTCTTTTTTTAGTTCACATTAAAAAACATACCATATATTTGTTAAATTCTTGGTTGACTGTATTATTTGGAGTTAAAAGGGTCCACAATAAGCCAAAAAAGTTATACATTTTATTTTTGTAAAATCTGTTCAAATTTATTTAATTCACCTTTCATTTCATGCTCAGAATTCAAAACAATGTATACATGAAAGTTAGTGAGCAGTTTTTTTTTTTTCATTATGTTTTATTAAATATTTCTGTCAGTCCATTTGTTCAAATGATAAGCAGTCGAGCTTTCAAGGCTCTTACACAGCTCCTTCATCACCTGAGAAATTAATGTTTTACCCTGATCCTTCAGTTTCCCAGGATATGTCGATATAAGTAAAAGGTTCAGACAGAGCCTTCACCACAGCCTGTGAATCTGCCTTCTGTAAAGGGTCCACGGTAGGATAACTGGTAGCATAATATACTAAGTTGAGTATATACTGGTAACCATTCTTACTCTTAAGGAGTGGACCAAAAATATCTAAACCAACCCTTCCAAGAGGCATGGATAAAATTGGCATTGGGATGGAGGGAATTCGCAAAGGTTTGTGGGTGAAGACAATCTGACTTGTCAGGATAAGATTTACAGAATTATTCTACATATTTACCAATTAAAATAATTGAAAAATTTGTTTTCTCATTTTTTTTTTTTTTTTGGTTTGAGATGCCCACACACATGTGAATGTGTGATTCCCTGACCGAGAAAGAGGAACAACAAGTTGTTCAACAAAGCCAGGTGTGAAATTTCACAAAACAGGAAGCCCCCTTTAAACAATAAATGTGGAGTGTTCAAAAATGTGTGCATCTCGCTCTCTATACTATCCTACATCCAACTAAGTGAGCTTGATTGAATGCAAACTCCAGGCTACAGTCCTCTTGTTACAAATACATGAACTCCGCTTGCGTGTCAGCTACCTCACCCTAAATTCCCATCCCTATATTACTAACAGAAGAAGATGAAGGCACAGCGCCAGCAGCCTTATCAGCCATCTCCCAGCAGACTGAAGGAGTCCCCTCTCCATTCACACTAGCCAAATCAGGTTCAGTCTCAAAACCAGCCTCTAGACCAGCTTGGTTAGCAACTATTCCCTCTCTTTCTTCTACAGGCAGAGTCATTGAGGAGGAAAGATGTGCTTTGCAGCTCTTAAGGATTTGTGGGAAAAGGCCATTCTGTTTTCTGAGAAACATAGGCCATATTTAACTGGTAGAAGCGCATTCTTGTATTGTTTTACATCCCTATGAATACAATGAATGTCCACCTGCTCTGAGCTTTTGTAATGCAGCCGATGGAGTAAGTCACAGTGAATCACACAGTGATCATTTTCAGAGTCCATCAGTACACAGTGACACAAAACTTATCCCTCTTCACTAACTTGGAAGGAGCCTTGGAGCAACACTCTGCCAAGCTCTAGACTGAACCAGTGAGAGACAGCATACTTCTGCAATGAGGCCAGGTTACATGCAATGGAAGCATCTGCGCTCACACAAAGTGCAGGGTTCCCACTGCCTCCCCAGGGATCACCAGAGCTTTGGGAACTTCAACTTGAGCTAGAACTTGACTGACTGGAGCAGGGTTCTGTGCAGGAGGTTGCTCCGGGCCAAGAAGATTTCAAACATAGCCCCATCTATTTGTGGCAGACTGTAGAGGTGTGACTATGCGGGTTCGGCTCCAAGGTCCAAACCGCTGTTCGGGAGCCCTTGAACCCTACACCGTTGATAATGTTACCGAGATGAGCTAGACAGTGAGACAACAATAGCAAGGGGATGGTACAAATGTGCAAAAGTGCTTTTATTAAAATCAGCAAAATCAAAAGTGTTCAAATAAAGTGCAGTGTCCAAAGTTCAATAAATAATCCATTAAAAGACGATGAGGTTAAAACGTTGCTGGAAGCAGTCCTTTAAAACAATGACAAGCCCGGTGCTTCTTCTACACTAGCGTCTCACCTGCTTCACCCTTTTGGGCCCTGCAGCAGGCGAGGCGCTCTCTCTGCAGCTGACCTTCTCAGTACCTGCTTCTACTGTCAGTCGCCTTACCGATCCTTGGCTCCAGTCGGCTCCCCCTGACAGTGACTTGGGATTCCCCAACGACCAAGGGTCTCACGTTGGGGACATCACGTCCCAAGTCCCGACTTCTGCGGAGAGTCACCCGTCTTCCGGTCACTTCCGCCCTTCAAAGTAATTTCTATGGTAGCGACCACATCTACTACTCCCCCTGATGTTGGCCAAACACCCAGGCTGTCTGCTCAGCTGCCACGAGCCTGCTCTCACTCGCTTCTTCTCCTGCACCAACTTTCTCTCTCTCCTCACTGCTTCCTGCTTTTCTTCCACAACCTCCATTTCCTTTTCTTTTTTCTTCCCTTTAACCATCTCGGGCTTCTCTTTATAATGGACAATGTGGCAATCAACAGTTCCCGGGAACAAATTACGGAGCGGACCGTCCCTCACCTGTGCACTTAGGTGAGAAACGTCCACAGCACAAATCCACCCGGGAACCGCTTCAGCCACACTACCACGCCCCCTCGCTACGCCGCGAGTGCGGTGATTATTTATTTAAAAGTGGCTTTTGCTAAGAGAGCTGTGGACCCACAACACCACAAGAGGAAGAAAAACCTTGAACACCTTGAGAAAATATGGACACAGATGAATTACCAACTCAGGATCTGGGGTCAGGCTGGGATAACCACTCTCTCTCCAGCTGGCTTGGACACCCTCAAACCTTCTTGTCAGGTCCATCAGAGTTTTACCTAATTTCTGAACATTTCTTCACAGAAGTCCTTACTTATTCTAGCAAGCACATCTGTAGCAAGCTTCTCTATAAAATGTTTCATGGGATCACCACAAAATCAGCTTCCAATAAGGTTCACAAAGTCCTGGACCTTCCCTCTTATTAGGATCAGTTTGCCAGACCTGGAACTTCTGGCCCTTAGTGAGGGAACTCGCAGCAGTGTGAAGAAGAATTTTCTCCTTCAAGTAGTTATAACCATCAATCCTGTCGAGAGGGATATTTTGAATAACTTGTTGAGCATTGCCTGACAAAACAGAAACCATGATCGTAGCCCTGTTTCTTCTGTCCTAATGCATCAGTGTAGCAGTGCGCTCAAAGGTCATCTGAAGGTATCATCTTCTGAGGCATAACCCTGGCAATAGTCAAAATAGGAACCTAGACCGGAGCTACATCCTCTGGGCATGGAGGAAACAGAATATCCTATGTCTGTTGAGCAGCTTGCTGCTGAGGATCCATTTGTGCAACATGCAACTTGATTCTACTTGTCACGTCTGGGTTGCTGAGTTGTACAAAAGAGAGACACGAGAGGACTGAACAAACAAACCTTTTTATATTGGCACTTTGAAGAACAGCAGTCAAGCTTTATTCAGTATCAAAGCCTTTAACATTCAGCAAAGCTGACAACTTCTGAGTTGTCTCAGTTTCTCCAGTTCTGTTTCTTGAGTTTTAAAGAACCCATACATGTCTTGATTGAAAGGATTCAGCAACAAAGACACTGACATTGTTAGATGCTTTTTGCACAGGACAGAGAGAGCAGAACAGTAGGTGATTGACACTAGAATTACCAAAGCCTACGAAATAACTTGTAAATCCGGCCCAACTTAAATTCCTTCACACCTCTTCGTCAGCGGCTTTTGTCTTGTAAATGTGCTGATCAAGACAAGCAGCAAGCAGCCTACTATTCCATCCCCCCCACCTCCTCAGAAAGGGCAAGAAGTTCTCCCAGTTATGCCTTGATTATCTGGGAGTGAGCTACCTAGAGTTGTATAGGGGAAATAATTTCATGTGTGTTCCATGTCTACAACAATCTATGCAAACACATCGTTAAAACAGAAACGTTTTTATTGTTTTAGTAATGAATGACAAAATGTAGACATTTGATGATAAGGCTAATCCAGAGGTCGCAAGTTCGAAACCAGCTCCCTCGTAAATTTACCGTTTTGAGTAGTTAGCTGCTCTTATTGTTAATATTATGCAATAAAAACATACATTTGTTTTGTGTCTGTAACAGCCAGTGAAAATTTATAGTACTTGTAAATGTTAGCGTTGTTTTGTTTTTGTTTGTTTTTTTGTTTTTTTTTTACTTTTATTCTCTCAGTCATGATCATGATACAACACTCACCTCCTGCCCCAGATCTGACGCTGTTAGTTTTTATCTGAAACTGGGAATAACTGTAGATGTGAGTGGTGTTTTGAGACAATGGAACTGGAAATAATCTGATCTGGAGGGATAAAAGATGACACACAAATGCTGGTGTATCATGCCTTCTTGGTTTCTCATTGTCACCTGAATTTTTTTTATTCAGTTTTATGGAGTGTTCCTGCTTACACTGAATTAGTATGCACCTTATGGTCCATGATGTCAAAGCCACACTGACAAAAAACAGAGACATAGGTATATATGATATTTGGAATAATTCATTTTATGACCTGTGTAGTACATTTCGGAAAACATTGTGGCACTAATGCAACATTATTCATATTCATTCACATGCTTTCTTGCGGTTGTAATCAGTGACAGCGTTTTTTTTTTCTTCTTTCTGATCTTGCCCAGTCTCCACTTTTTGGTGCATGGTGGTGTTTCTTTTGTACTCCAAGACATGCACAGGAAAGAATAGTACAGAGAGGTCAGTTCTGCGCTATATACAATCATCAAATTCAAATGTTAAAAGTTCCCAGACATCCAAGGATCATTTACGACATCTGTACCTGTTGCAATGTTCACACCTCTCTCTATGCTGTGCTTCTTATTACATTGAAGGGTTGCCTGACACTGATATCTTTTCAGGCCTGCAGGTGGCAAAATTCTGTCTATAAATTTAAGTGCCTGAGATGGAATCAAAGATCATTATGGCTGGTAGAAAAATTGTCAACAGTCAGTGCATATTTGTTTAGCACAAGTAACATAGAAAATATTTAAAAAATTATAAAATTGTTTAAAATTGTTAATTTTCAGTGCCTGGTTTTAAT
Organism: Erpetoichthys calabaricus; assembly: GCF_900747795.2. Taxonomy (NCBI): domain Eukaryota; kingdom Metazoa; phylum Chordata; class Cladistia; order Polypteriformes; family Polypteridae; genus Erpetoichthys; species Erpetoichthys calabaricus. Next base: position 92,056,591 of record NC_041395.2, read on the forward strand.
TATGCTTATTTTTATCAGACAAAAACTAAATCAGATAGTAAATGATGTAGTGCAGTAAGCTTTTAAACTCGTATCCAAATCCATTAAGTGTACAGTTCTGTCTGATTGTGACACAAAACTAAACTCCATAGGAGCTCCATACCATAATTACTAAAACTAAAACTGAAACTAATAGATATAAAAATAAAATAGAAATGTCTTTGTGAAATTTAAACTAAAAATACACGATGAAGGAAAACTAAAACTAAACTGAATTTCCAAGTAAGGTCAGAAAAAATATAGAAATAAAAACTAATCTAAAAAGGCAGCACTATGATAATTTTGGTATTCTGATTTGAGAATTCTGATTAAAAGAGTGTTTTCCACTTTCTCATGTGAAGACCTCAGAAAAATGCAAGTTTAGAGCATCTGCTATGTCAATGTCTGTATGTTTTAATTCCCCTTAAATTTTCTTAAATGTGGAAGAAGTGACCTCCTGCCCTTATGTATGTCATTTGTTCCAACATGGACGATGATAACTGGATTTATCCCTGCTCTGATGAACCATTCCTGGGAGATCTCCCACCTCAGCATCCAGAAGGCAACATACTGTGCAAGACTCTTTGTCTTTGGACAATACTGCACTTCAGTCCTCCTGATGCTTGAGTCCCTGATTATCACAATCTTTCTGTTTAAGGGGACTGGTTTTGAGGTGGAGCTATTCATGCCTGACTACCACATCAAAGTCTTCAGAGGCACTGTCTGGCTGCAGGACATGAAAATGGTTTGATGCTTCCAGTTCTCGGGTTGATGCTCCCAGACAGTGTGCACTCTTTGCCTTGTGCCTTGCAATTTATGACCCACCTATCTCTTCACTTCTGTTCTGAAGTCTCCCTTCTGCGCTACCCTAGGGGTGCACACTAGTTCTCTAAAGGACAACTGGGCCAGGTCCACCAGTTCTCTACTACAACACAAGCCAGTCAACTTCTTCCCCAGTTCAGCGACCCTGAGCTCAAAGTTATGGATGAGCTAGCATCTCCTGCAGATGTAGCTTTTAAAGAGGACTGGCTCCTTCAAGCCATCCTCTGAAAAGTCCAACTTCTAACAGGACTTGCATTGCACTTGCCTCATTCTTAAAATGTGGCTTTGCATCACTTAAACTGCTTAACTGCTTTTACTAAATTTAACTTAATATTTTTAATATTAACTTAAATTATTAAAATGAATAAATTAATAGAATAAGAAACTACGGCAGTTATTTACATCGTCTAGCCCCTTGAGCTCCTGTAATACTCAACCCCTTGACTGCTTGCTATACGTCTTTCTTTTAACTTATTAAACAATACTTTTTTCCTGTCTGTTTTCTCAACTTGGGGCCCTACTTATTATTTCCTCACTTTGAAGCTCTCCACTTACACAGTATATATTCCTTCCTATTAATGAATCCTTTTGCTGTTACCTTCTAAATTACCGTAGCTAAGAACTGTTCTATCAAATAAAATGTTTTGCACCTTACTGCTTACTGAGAAAACTCACTAATATCAGCCGCTAGTTATTTACTTATTCTATTGTCTGTTTCAACTGCTGCTTGTGCCTTATTGACACTCTCTTGCTAGATGCCTGTCAATATACCATAAAGCCCCTTTCCTCAATGCTTTCACGTTAGCTGCCTACCTGTACTTACAGTGCATCCGGAAAGTATTCACAGCGCATCACTTTTTCCACATTTTGTTATGTTACAGCCTTATTCCAAAATGGATTAAATTAATTTTTTTCCTCAGAATTCTACACACAACACCCCATAATGACAACATGAAAAAAGTTTACTTGAGGTTTTTGCAAATTTATTAAAAATAAAAAACCTGAGATATCACATGTACATAAGTATTCACAGCCTTTTGCGCAATACTTTGTCAATGCACCTTTGGCAGCAATTACAGCCTCAAGTCTTTTTGAATATGATGCCACAAGCTTGGCACACCTATCCTTGGCCAGTTTCGCCCATTCCTCTTTGCAGCACCTCTCAAGCTCCATCAGGTTGGATGGGAAGCGTCGGTGCACAGCCATTTTAAGATCTCTCCAGAGATGTTCAATCGGATTCAAGTCTGGGCTCTGGCTGGGCCACTCAAGGACATTCACAGAGTTGTCCTGAAGCCACTCCTTTGATATCTTGGCTGTGTGCTTAGGGTCGTTGTCCTGCTGAAAGATGAACCGTCGCCCCAGCCTGAGGTCAAGAGCGCTCTGGAGCAGGTTTTCATCCAGGATGTCTCTGTACATTGCTGCAGTCATCTTTCCCTTTATCCTGACTAGTCTCCCAGTTCCTGCCACTGAAAAACATCCCCACAGCATGATGCTGCCACCACCATGCTTCACTGTATGGTGCCAGGTTTCCTCCAAACGTGACGCCTGGCATTCACACCAAAGAGTTCAATCTTTGTCTCATCAGACCAGAGAATTTTGTTTCTCATGGTCAGAGTCCTTCAGGTGCCTTTTGGCAAACTCCAGGCGGACTGCCATGTGCCTTTTACTAAGGAGGGGCTTCCGTCTGGCCACTCTACCGTACAGGCCTGATTGGTGGATTGCTGCAGAGATGGTTGTCCTTCTGGAAGGTTCTCCTCTCTCCACAGAGGACCTCTGACAGAGTGACCATCAGGTTCTTGGTCACCTCCCTGACTAAGGCCCTTCTCCCCCGATCGCTCAGTTTAGATGGCCGGCCAGCTCTAGGAAGAGTCCTGGTGGTTTCGAACTTCTTCCACTTACAGATGATGGAGGCCACTGTGCTCATTGGGACCTTCAAAGTAGCAGAAATTTTTCTGTAACCTTCCCCAGATATGTGCCTCGTGACAATTCTGTCTCAGAGATCTACAGACAATTCCTTTGACTTCATGCTTGGTTTGTGCTCTGACATGAACTGTCAACTCTGGGACCTTATATAGACAGGTGTGTGCCTTTTCAAATCTTGTCCAACCAACTGAATTTACCACAGGTGGACTCCAATTAAGCTGCAGAAACATCTCAAGGATGATCAGGGGAAACAGGATGCACCTGAGCTCAATTTCGAGCTTCATGGCAAAGGCTGTGAATACTTATGTACATGTGCTTTCTCAGTTTTTTTATTTTTAATAAATTTGCAAAAATCTCAAGTAAACTTTTTTCACGTTGTCATTATGAGGTGTTGTGTGTAGAATTCTGAGGAAAAAAATGAATTGAATCCATTTTGGAATAAGGCTGTAACATAACAAAATGTGGAAAAAGTGATGCACTGTGAATACTTTCCGGATGCACTGTAAAATAGATGCTTAGTTCCTAAAGAATCAAAATGTATGTCCTCACTTTCCATTAGTGCTAAAGCGTTACAGTACACCCTCGTTTATCACGGTTAATCCGTTCCAGACTCTACAGTGATAAATGAATTTCCACGAAGTAGGATTCTTTATTTATAAATCGAATATTTTCGCAGTAAGAGCATAGAAAACCTGTTTACTGCCTTCTAAATACGTTTTTTAACATTATTAGAGCCCTCTAGACATGAGAACACTCTTTAGTCAAAAGTTTAAACTGTGCTCCATGACAAGACAGAGATGACAGTCCTGTCTCACAATTAAAAGAATGCAAACATATCTTCCTCTTCAAAGGAGTGCGCGTCAGGAGCAGAGAATGTCAGAGAGAGAGAAAAGCAAACAATCAAAAATCAATAGGGCTGTTCGGGCTTTTAAGTATGCAAAGCACCGCCCGACAAAGCAGCTGCAAGGAAGGGAGCAATGTGAAGGTAGTCTTTCAGCATTTTTTAGAGGAGCATCCGTATCCTCTAGGCCAGTGTGCGAACAGCCCCTCTGCTCACACCCCCTCCGTCAGGAGCAGAGAATGTCAGAGAGAGTGAGAGAGACAGAGAAAAGCAAACAATCAAAAATCAATACGTGCTGTTCGGGCTTTCAAGTATGCGAAGCACCGCGTGGGAAGCATATCGTATATCATTGAGGAGTTTTATTTATACGTAATACGTGCTGTGGTTGGGTAGCTCCTCAGCCATCTGCCAATAGTGTCCCTTGTATGAAACCAACTGAAGAAGCATGTACCATAAATTAAAAGACCCATTGTCCGCAGAAATCCATGAACCAGCAAAAAATCTGTGATATATATTTAGATATGCTTACATTTAAAATCCGCAATGGAGTGAAGCCGTGAAAGTCAAAGCACGATATAGCAAGGGATCACTGTACTTTTCAAATGCTAAATGATTCTCTATCCAATTATTCTTTATAAGCTGTAACTTATTCCCACTAAGGAATTGCTCTTACTTTAAACAGTTTGAGGCTACAATGACAGTTATTTACTTACAGACTTGCTGGTTTCAGCTATCACTTTCTGCACTGCTTTGCCTTGCCCTGCCAAAGGTAGTTTTGAATACAAGCACAAGTAGCAAGTAACATTTTCAAAAACTTTCCCAAACACTCAGATACTATTGCTCCTATGTGGGTGAAAAAAGGCGAAATAAAAACTTCTAAATGGAAAAAAGCTTTAAAAATGCCCATAATGCTCCTTTGAGGCAGCCACAAAATAGTGTGTTTGTGTTTTAAGTAACTTTCACATAGCAGTAGCACAATACATTTCACATTTCTTCTAATGCATATTTACTGTATACAGCCAAGGGTATAGAGTAGGGTGGTTGAGATTAATTGATGTAATTAACTAAATTTGTTTTTGGATTTTATGTTTTCTTAATAGACTAATCATTCTTGCCCCTCTCCCACATTGTGCACCAGCATGTGTTGTTTGTCTGTGCAGTTTTTAAATAGGTTAATTATGGCAGCAGCAGCTGTTGAACGTTTCTACAAATGTCAGGCAACATTCTCCTGTGTGTGAGAGTATTTCACCCAAAAATCTGAGAATATGGTTGCTAAATGTGTTTTCCATGCATGAACACCTGAACATAAGGTAGTCTGGATTTATAGCACAGGACAAGGCAGCAATACCGTAAGTAATCCACTTGCATTTACTTAACTGTCATATAATAATTTATAGCACAGGACAAGGCAGCAATACCGTAAGTAATCCACTTGCATTTACTTAGGTGTCATGTAATAATTATTCTAATGTTGTAAATCTGCTTAACTTGAGAAATTCATGCTAGTGACTACTGTTGCGATGAAAGTTAGAGCCATAGTATTTCTTCAGACACAACAAATTGTCTACTAAATGCACTCATCAGTTGCCACCATTATTAATTGCAAGTGCACTGACATAAAATAATGTTTTAATACACAGGTCAACTAAATATCATAGACTAGTCTGTTAAATGCACTTGTTAACTTTGTTTTAGGCAGAGTTGCTTTTTAATGTTTTGCTATTTATACCAGAGACAACAACTTGAACTCTTACTCTTTAACTATCACCTTGTGGATCCAAAAGAAATCCAGTGGTTGTCAAAACTGAGCAGCAATAACATCTTATAAAACAATTAGATTGCTTTTAGTTTTTTTTCTTCATATTTATATTTTTTCTTCATGACATATTTATGGCAGTTGTGGCCTATCCATATGCAACATTTTGGACAAAGAGGGAAATTATGACACCCTTGATAAAGGAAGAAAAAAAACATGGGTGTGGTTCACTCCCTGCTTACGACAAGCAATAAATATCATGCCTTTTAGCCTATTCATAGAAGAAGATTATGCAAATGGTCACACATCAGTTAACAAGCTTTTGGGGACTGGTAGGATTTTTTTTTTTTTTTTGCACCAGTGCTGATGGACTTACTTATGAGCCCTTTTAGGCCGGGTTTATACTTCACGCGACACAAGCTGCAGCGGACGCTCCTGCTGCGCAAGCGTTGTAGTGTTTATACTTGTGCGCGTACTTTGCGTACATCTGGAGAAATCCACCAGGTGGCAGTGCGAGATATTATCACGGTGAGAACATGTTCGGCTTCGCTGTGTTGTGAATTGCCTGGAACACCCATTTAATTCCGATGACACCTTACTGCAATATCTCTGAAAAGGATGTTTATTGAATAAATCCAGGGATGTATCCTTTCCAGCAAGCATTGGGCACGAGTGAGAAACAATCCCTGGACGAGGCCTCGGCTCATCGCAAGGTGAATACAAGCACACACATACACTAGTGTCATTTTAGCAGCACCAAATCTGCATATCTTTGGAAGGAAACTGGAGCACAGTGTGGAATCCAAGCAGAGAATACCAGCGACATGACTCCCTGCGAGACAGCAGTGCTACCGCTCCGCCACCGTGTCACCCCCATGTATGTAATTATTAACAGTATTCATTATTTAAATGAAATTACCGATTTATCTGTAAAATGTAATATACATACTTTAATGCTTTTCATCATGAAAGTGATATCAAGTATAAATCTAAGGATTCTAAATGTGCAGAGAGTTGGAATATCATACATTTAATGTGCTTAGTGTGGTGATCTATTGCTGGTGATCCGCTGCTGTCAGGAGCAGAGAAAGCCCTAGAAAAAAATATGGCACAGAAGACGGTATGTGAGACTTTTAAAATGTATTGTGTCATTACGATCAGGAATATGCGACGCTTGAATATAAAAGAGCCACGAATACATCTGTATGTTGGCATTTTGCTTCACCACATCGAACCATTTATCTAATATCGAAGTGCCCACACAGATCTCGTGGGATCCACAAAGCGGTTTTCTGTCACATGTAGATAGTACACTGCGCCCCCCGACTTTTTGCTGGTACTGCAACTCGCGCACGCATCACGTTAGTTTCTGAGGACCTGCTCAGAGGATGCATCAAATGAACGCTCAGAACGCGTGGCAGCCATGATGCGGGCGTGTACGCGTTCTGAGCGTGAAGTATAAACGAGCCCTTAGGCTTCCAAGAACCATACTGTTGGAAGTATGTTGAACATGCAACTGGAATAGCACATGACATAATTTACTTAGACTTTAAAAAATCCAACATCAAAGATTAATTCTGAAACTAGAAACTATAGGCTTAAGAAGTACAGTATCATTCAAAACTGGGTTTCAAATTGATTAAGCGACATAAAACAAAGAGTGCAGATAAGAGAAGAATGCTCCATGTGTAGTAAGGTTGTTAATGTAGTCCCTCTGGGATCTGTCGTAGGACTCTTACTTTTTCCGATTTATATTAATGACAAAGATTTCTGTATATAAACTTGTGGAATTTGCAGATGACACTAAACATGGGGGAATGACACACACTGAGGAGGCAGCAAAAAGAATTCAAGAAGACCTGGACAAGCTTCATAACTGGGAGAACACTTGGAAAAGGCAATTTCATGTAGAGTGGTGCAGAGAGCTACACATGAGAAGCAAAAATGTCAATTATAAATACAAGACGATGGGAGACACCGTCCTTATGGAAGCCACCTCTGAAAAGGATTTATGGCTTTATGTTGACACATCTTCCTCATCTAAGAAATGTGAAAAAGCAATTTAAAAGGCATATAATATATTAGGCTATATCATAAAAACTGTTGAATATAAATTGAAGGATGTTATACTCAGACTATGCTGTATAATGCACTAGTGAGACCACATCTGGAGTGTTATGTGCAGTTCTGGTCATCACACTACAAAAAAGACATAGCAGCACTCAAAGCTGTACAGAGGAGAGTAACCAGATGCATCCTAGGACATGTACTGTGACAGACTCAGATAATTAATTATGTTTAGTCTACAGCAGAAGAGACTTCATGTGAATCAAATCCAGGTCTTCAAAATCCTCAAAGACATTGATAAAGTAGGTCCAGCAAAGTTGTTTAGCCTAAAGATGAATCATAAACTCAAGGACACCAGTGAAAATTAAGGTGAAGTACATTTAATACTGGAGCATTGTAGACGTCTAGAACAGGCTACTAAGTCATGCAACTGAAGCAGAACATCTGACAACCTTTGAGAAGTATCTTGATAGTGTGATATTGGGACAGCTTAGCTGTTAGCTATTCAGTGAAGCTTAATGGACTGAATAGTATCCTATTTTTTTGTCAAATTTCTTGTTTTTATGCTGAATTGTACTTGGCATTCAAAATACAGTCTGGCTGAAGTCGGGCTGTACTATTTTATATTGAAGTTTTAACAACAGTTGGCAACAGGCACCTACCAGAGGGAACTGGCAGATAGGCCAGGAATATCTCAACCAAGCCTCAGCTCCCTCATGCATCATTCAGTTTCTGTATAGTGTGAATGTGCTGGCTAACACAAAAAGGATATTTGCAGCAGTGTCTGTTTCTCTAATGTAATAGAGACAGACATATTGCAGTAAAGGCATCTAGTAAAAATTAAACTGCTTTTGTTGACTGTTAGCAGTTACATTCCGTTAATGCACAGGCCATCTGTGATGCTAAGATGAGACTGACGGGCACTGTGGCCTGTGGCCCATGATTTGTTTATTTTGTGGCAAAGTAGCTATGTTAGACAACTTGCTGATGGTGCTGTGCGTAATGCCTTGCTTGTTGTTAAAGAAATTGGCTGAACCTTCAGTTTTTCATATTGCCTGTACTATTCATTGCAATTGCAATCATGTTTATATTATGTGTGTCATCTGATATTGGCTACCCACTCATATGTCAGTTCCTTACACCTTTCCCTGAGCTATGCCTTCCCTTCCCACTGTGAGTCAGCGTAAGGTGTGATGAAAAGAACAGACAGGCGCACAGGAGTATTTTCTAACAAGATCCTTTAAAGGCTCAAATATTTCTGTTAGTACCCCAAGGCTGATTATACTGTACTAGCCAACCCATGGCGTAGCATACGCCGCATAATTATTTATTGATGTGTGAACATTTCCTGAAAGACACAGTTGTCCAAATGGGGTGGGTTTGAGGATACGACTGTGAGTGAATGAAAAGATGGAACTCTGGAGAGAGCAACATATAATTGTCCGTGACTAAAAACTGGCTCTGTCTTGCCTGCCATGGTCGGCTGCCTTAGTGAATTATATATATAGATAGAAGATTATACCATAGAATGCACAGCGTACTAGTAAACTAATGTAGAAACATTGAATAACACTGAGAAAACCTTGAACAACAGAGAAAACTTAACACTGCAAGAGTTCGCGCTATAGCGCTACAAACCGCTCGCTAAAAACACTTTTTAATGAGTTTTAAGCACAGGGAAAAAAATGAACATTTGAAAAGTCCATAATTTAATAAACCACCAAGAAAAGTAACATTGCAACAATGCACGCTACAAACTGATCGCTGTAAACAGAAGTGAAAACAAAATCAAGCCCGGTGCATTCTTTAACTGCCTTCTCTGCCTTATGCGTCTAGCCGTCTCTCTCTCGCGCGCCTGTGTGTGTGTGTCTCTCTCGCGTGCCTGTGTGTGTCTCTCTTGCGCGCCTGTGTGTGTGTGTGTGTGTGTCTCTCTCACGCGCCTTTGTGTGTGTGTGTGTCTGTCTCTCTCTCACGCGCCTGTGTGTGTGCGTGTCTCTAACGCGCCTGTGTGTGTGTATCTCTCTTGCGTGCCTGTGTGTGTGTGTGTCTCTCTCGCGCGCCTGTGTGTGTAGCTCTCTCTCTCTCTCTCTCTGGCTCGCTCGCTCGCTGCACAGGGAGAGACTGAACACATGCGGAAATCATCGCCGTGCACGGCTGCTAAGTGAATTGTTGGTGGGCGGGGCTCTGTCTTGCCTGCCATGGTCGGCTGCCTTAGTGAATTATATTTATATAGATATATACAAGGTTAATTAGCTAGGCATATATATGGTTGTTTCAGGGTGGCAGCTTGATGGAGTTTGAAGTGCATTCCTGTGTGCACATTACATGATGATTGTGATATATAAAGGGTAAATTGTGTACAAATGTAGGTATGCCAGGTTTCTTTTTTTTTGTGTGTGTGCGCATTTTTTCATGCTCAAATCCACACATAGTTTTATAAATAAGACCCCTAGTTGTTTTTGTCTCATTAAGATGTAGCAGTGGTGAGAATAAAGTAGAGGGTTTTAAAGCAACCACATTCTTGATTATTTTCAAAGAAAAGTATTTCTCAAAGTGCTTTAGAGAAAAACCAAGCAAAATAACACCTTTTATTGGCTACCTAAAAAGATTCTTTTTAGTTAGCTAATAAAAGGTGTCATTTTGCTTGGCTTTTCTCTACATTCATAATGGCTAACATGGTACAACACCCTAGTACTTCAACGTGCTTTACAAACAGTAAAAAAAAATAGTTACAGATTTAAAGTAAAAATCGACAAATCCATAACAGGTAAGAGCTTGCATTACATTATAGGTAAATTTAGGCAGTTTCCAATGTTTAATGATTCTAATGGGAAAATTCTTTTTTTGATTTTGCAAATGTACCATATAGTCAGATAGCCTGAAAGGCGCAGAAAAGAAAACCTCCATTTGGCATGAGTGATGGAAAAAAATAAAACTTTAGGGGTTCTGAGGCCAAAAGTCTATCCACCCCCTCTTTGACATTCTATATTCATTAATGTCTAATATGATAAGTAGGGCTAGTTTTCAGCGCTGATGTCCCAATTTGATTCGATTTCTATTCACAATGTCCCGATTCAATTCTATATTAATGTTATCTTGGTTGAATTAGTATGCACTGATATATTTAAGTGGTGGATTTTTTTAGAGATTACTTAACCATGCATAGGAAACATTAATATAATGTGATGAATTTCACTAACACTTTATATGACATCCTGATACAGTGGAACCTCGATATGCGAGCATAATTCATTCCGGAATCATGCTTGTAGTCCAAAGCACTCGTATATCAAAATGAATTTCCCAATAAGAAATAATGGAAACTCAGATGATTTGTTCCACAACCCAAAACTATTCATATAAAAATGATTAATACAAAATATAAAGTAAAAATACATAAAACAAATTAAACTGCACTTACCTTTGAAACGAATCATGGCTGGTGTGAGTGAGTTTCTAAACGCTTGTGGGATTGCACCCAACGGGACGACACGCGGAAGAGTGTCCCAAAGCAATCGAAGTCTCCCAGCGCTGTAGCAGTTCGCCGTAAAAGCGAATCCGAAAAGATAGCGGACATGCTATAAGCGCATGATACAAGGAACATTATAAATGCGCAGGGCCCTGCCTGACTGCTGTGTCTGTGTATAGGAGAGCGGCAGATCCCGCTACAATAAATAACCGCGCTGTTGCTGTTTCAAGCTGAATAAAGCTGGTGTTGCTAAAGTACTGAGACTCAGCTTCGTGTTTTAGGGTGCAAGACAGGGACTCGCACGTCACAGCACACACGCGCGAGCACACACAGTCACAATGCTAATGCTGCAGTAAACAGTATACGCTCGTACGGATGTTGACTATATGAGTGAGGCACGCCAACTCAGACGGAGAATAGGAGACGATTGCCCACAATCCCGCAGCAAGAGAGAGAGAGGAACCATCAGTTCAGTTGTGATCACATGACGCTCAGCAGACAAAGCGTATACATACTACTTGTACTGCAAGACCTTGCTCGTTTATCAAGTCAAAATTTATTAAAAATTTATGCTCATCTTGTAAAACACTCGTAAACCAAGTTACTCGCAAACCGAGGTTCCACTCTATATGCAAACAGAATTTTTTTTTTCTCAAGTGGGTTAAAGTCATTGCAGGAAAAGTGGATGAAGTGTATGGAGCTATCATGGGACTATATTGAAAAATAAAACAATAATTTTTTGAAAACTGTTTTCTTTCCTACTGAGTTAGACAAAGTATTGAACGCCCCTCATACAATAGTCAGCTAAAACAAAATAATATGTACATTTTTTTAGAATCTTGCAACAGTATAAAATTCAAATTCATGGTTTGTTTCTTAAATAAATTGACAGTCTGTATAATGTTATAATATGTGATTTAATATTTAATTCTGACATCTACTGTATAATCTTTATTTATGGCTTAATTTACTAAACAAGAACAACATTTAGATTCTTAAATTATAGCAAATAAAAAAGTCAAGAGTTTCTTTCACAGACCTGTAATGTGTTGCATCCATCCATCCATCCATTGTCTCCCGCTTATCCGAGGTCGGGTCGCGGGGGCAGCAGCTTGAGCAGAGATGCCCAGACTTCCCTCTACCCGGCCACTTCTTCTAGCTCTTCCGAGAGAATCCCAAGGCGTTCCCAGGCCAGTCGAGAGACATAGTCCCTCCAGCGTGTCCTGGGTCTTCCCCGGGGCCTCTTCCCGGTTAGACGTGCCTGGAACACCTCACCAGGGAGGCGTCCAGGAGGCATCCTGATCAGATGCCCGAGCCACCTCATCTGACTCCTCTCGATGCGGAGGAGCAGCGGCTCTACTCTGAGCCCCTCCCAGATGACTGAGCTTCTCACCCTATCTTTAAGGGAAAGCCCAGACAACCTGCGGAGGAAACTCATTTCAGCCACTTGTATTCGCGATCTCGTTCTTTCGGTCACTACCCATAGTTCATGACCATAGGTGAGGGTAGGAACATAGATCGACTGGTAAATTGAGAGCTTCGCCTTGCGGCTCAGCTCCTTTTTCACCACGACAGACCGATGCAGAGTCCGCATTACTGCGGATGCCGCACCGATCCGCCTGTCGATCTCACACTCCATTCTTCCCTCACTCGTGAACAAGACCCCGAGATACTTGAACTCCTCCACTTGGGGCAGGATCTCGCTACCAACCCTGAGAGGGCACTCCACCCTTTTCCGGCTGAGGACCATGGTCTCGGATTTGGAGGTGCTGATTCTCATCCCAGCCGCTTCACACTCGGCTGCGAACCGATCCAGAGAGAGCTGAAGATCATGGCCTGATGAAGCAAACAGGACAACATCATCTGCAAAAAGCAGTGACCCAATCCTGAGCCCACCAAACCGGACCCCCTCAACGCCCTGGCTGCGCCTAGAAATTCTGTCCATAAAACTTATGAACAGAATCGGTGACAAAGGGCAGCCCTGGCGGAGTCCAACTCTCACTGGAAACGGGTTCGACTTACTGCCGGCAATGCGGACCAGGCTCTGGCACCAATCATACAGGGACTGAACAGCCCTTATCAGGGGGGCCGGTACCCCATACTCTCGGAGTACCCCCCAGAGGATTCCCCGAGGGACACGGTCGAATGCCTTTTCCAAGTCCACAATACACATGTAGACTGGTTGGGCAAACTCCCATGCACCCTCCAGGACCCTGCTAAGGGTATAGAGCTGGTCCACTGTTCCGCGACCAGGACGAAAACCACACTGTTCCTCCTGAATCCGAGGCTCGACTATCCGACGGACCCTCCTCTCCAGGACCCCTGAATAGACTTTTCCAGGGAGGCTGAGCAGTGTGATCCCTCTGTAGTTGAAACACACCCTCCGATCCCCCTTCTTAAAGAGGGGGACTACCACCCCGGTCTGCCAATCCAGAGGCACTGTCCCTGATGTCCATGCGATGTTGCAGAGGCGTGTCAACCAAGACAGTCCTACAACATCCAGAGCCTTGAGGAACTCCGGGCGTATCTCATCCACCCCCGGGGCCCTGCCACCAAGGAGTTTTTTGACCACCTCGGTGACCTCAGTCCCAGAGATGGGGGAGCCCACCTCTGACTCCCCAGGCTCTGCTTCCTCATTGGAAGGCATGTTAATGGGATTGAGGAGGCCTTCGAAGTACTCCCCCCACCGACCCACAACGTCCCGAGACGAGGTCAGCAGCGCACCATCCCCACCATATACAGTGTTGACACTGCACTGCTTCCCCTTCCTGAGACGCCGGATGGTGGACCAGAATCTCTTCGAAGCCGTCCGAAAGTCGTTCTCCATGGCCTCCCCAAACTCCTCCCACGCCTGAGTTTTTGCCTCAGCAACCACCAAAGCCGCATTCCGCTTGGCCTGCCGGTACCTATCAGCTGCCTCCAGGGTCCTACAGGACAAAAGGGTCCTGTAGGACTCCTTCTTCAGCTTGACGGCATCCTTCACCGCTGGTGTCCACCAACGGGTTCGGGGATTGCCGCCACGACAGGCACTGACCACCTTACAGCCACAGCTCTGGTCAGCTGCCTCAACAATAGAGGCACGGAACATGGCCCATTCGGACTCAATGTCCCCCACCTCCCTCTGGATGTGGTCGAAGTTCTGCCGGAGGTGGGAGTTGAAGCTACTTCTGACAGGGGGCTCTGCCAGACGTTCCCAGCAGACCCTCACAACACGTTTGGGCCTACCACGCCTGACTGGCATCCTCCCCCACCATCGCAGCCAACTCACCACCAGGTGGTGATCAGTTGACAGCTCCGCCCCTCTCTTCACCCAAGTGTCCAAGACATGTGGCCGCAAGTCCGACGACACGACCACAAAGTCGATCATCGAACTGAGGCCTAGGGTGTCCTGGTGCCAAGTGCACATATGAACACCCCTATGCTTGAACATGGTGTTCGTTATGGACAATCCGTGATGAGCACAGAAGTCCAATAACAAAACACCGCTCGGGTTCAGATCGGGGGGGGGCCATTCCTCCCAATCACGCCCTTCCAGGTCTCACTGTCATTGCCCACGTGAGCATTGAAGTCTCCCAGCAGAACGAGGGAGTCCCCAGAAGGTATGCCCTCTAGCACCCCATCCAGGGACTCCAATGTGTTGCAGTGATTGTTAAATATATTTTTTCCTGTCTATTATTTTATTTTATTTTTTATTATTTTGTGAACATTTCACTTTTTTAACAGATGGTGATTCAAACAACACAATCTTCTCTTCACTTTATCTCACCCTTTTACATGCCACATTTTATTTATTTTATTTTTATTTATTTGTTAGAAAAAAAATTTAATAAGTTTTATTATTTTCAATAAATTGCCAAATATTCCTAAAATTAATTTTGGGGTGTTAAGTGCTATCTGATTAGAAAAAAAATAATTTTAAACTATTATTTTAGTAGAAGGCTGCAAGATAAGAAAATAGATAAAAAGTGAAGGGGTCTGAATACTTTCTGCACGCATTGTATTTCTTATACTGAATGTACTTCAGTTGCCATGATAGAAGTCTAATGACTTGGAAATCCACCTACAGAGTGAGGAAATGAAAATATATTAGGAATCTTTGGCAAATATTTCATTATTTGCCAGCACCTGCCAAAGGCAAAACTGAGTATTAATTATCAATTGATTTTTTCTTACCCACACTTATCTACACATTTGTGCATAATAACACACACAGAATGAACAGTGGGGAAACTGAAATTCCTTAAAGAAGCCCACATAAACAAAGGAAATACTTAAAGTCTCCACATAGGATACACTGAACATCAAATCAAACCTAGATGTCAGCTATATAAGGCATAATTACTACTTGTTGCATCGTCAAGGCACCTGTTAATTACTCTTACTGTGTTATTCTTAAAGCCAGAAAAGTGGTATCTGGGATTTCGTTCAGTCAAGGGTTGGACTAAGGAAAAAAAAACTTCATTGTTTACCTCCTGTATAGAACATTTTTGGACAAGGATTATCGTTGAAATGTGTCATTTCAAGCTACTGGTGAACATTTTGAGTGCTTCCTCCAAGCTAACTAATCTGAAATAATATATCAATGTAAAAATTAACAAACATTATCATGTATCAAATTGTGGATTAATTCAGAGCATATAGGTGTGAAATTTTGGAGTTGATATCCTAGTTTGCCCCATTTCTGTTAAGTAAAAGTTTTAAAATTCCTTGTTCAGGTAAAATAACCTTTCAAACCCAACCTCCAACAGACTGGCAAAGACACATAATGCATGCGTAACACATATAAATATAATACTTATACAGAGACTTACACAGAGATTAAACTACTTCCTGTAACACTGAAAATGAGAAATTACAGAATTACACATGCATGTTCACACCTTAATCCAGTTTAGAGTCATTGATAGGACAGTGACTATTCTGGCACAGGGCGCAATACTAACAGAAAATCAGACTCAAACTGTATTTTTCTCATGAAAGTGGAATATTTTTCCTTGAGCATTTTTGCATCATCAGTGGTAAAATTATGTTCTATATACAGGTGCTGGTCATAAAATTAGAATATCATGACAAAGTTGATTTATTTCAGTAATTCCATTCAAAAAGTGAAACTTGTATATTAGATTCATTCATTACACACAGACTGATGTATTTCAAATGTTTATTTCTTTTAATGTTGATGATTATAACTGACAACTAATGAAAGTCCCAAATTCAGTTTCTTGGAAAATTAGAATATCAATTAAGACCAATGCAAAAAAAGGATTTTTAGAAATGTTGGCCAACTGAAAGGTATGAACATGAAAAGTATGAGCTTGTACAGCACTCAATATTTAGTTGGGGCTCCTTTGGCCTGGATTACTGCAGCAATGCGGCGTGGTATGGAGTCGATCAGTCTGTGGCACTGCTCAGGTGTTATGAGAGCCCATGTTGCTCTGATAGTGGCCTTCAGCTCTTCTGAATTGTTGGGTCTGGCATATTGCATCTTCCTCTTCACAATACCCCATAGATTTTCTATGGGGTTAAGGTCAGGCGAGTTTGCTGGCCAATCAAGAACAGGGATACCATGGTCCTTAAACCAGGTACTGGTAGCTCTGGCACTGTGTGCAGGTGCCAGGTCCTGTTGGAAAATGAAATCTGCATCTCCATAAAGTTTGTCAGCAGCAGGAAGCATGAAGTGCTCTAAAACTTCCTGGTAGACGGCTGCGTTGACCTTGGACCTTAGAAAACACAATGGACCAACACCAGCAGATGACATGGCACCCCAAACCATCACTGACTGTGGAAACTTTACACTGGACCTCATGCAACGTGGATTCTGTGCCTCTCCTCTCTTCCTCCAGACTCTGGGACCTTGATTTCCAAAGGAAATGCAAAATTTACTTTCATCAGAGAACATAACTTTGGACCACTCGGCAGCAGTCCAGTCCTTTTTGTCTTTAGCCCAGGCGAGACGCTTCTGACGCTGTCTCTTGTTCAAGAGTGGCTTGACACAAAGAATGCGACAGCTGAAACCCATGTCTTGCATACGTCTGTGCGTGGTGGTTTTTGAAGCACTGACTCCAGCTGCAGTCCACTCTTTGTGAATCTCCCCCACATTTTTGAATGTGTTTTGTTTCACAATCCTCTCCAGGGTGCGGTTATCCCTATTGCTTATACACTTTTTTCTACCACAACTTGTCCTTCCCTTCACCTCTCTCTCTGCTTGGACACAGAGCTCTGTGAACAGCCAGCCTCTTTAGCAATGACCTTTTGTGTCTTGCCCTCCTTGTGCAAGGTGTCAATGGTTGTCTTTTGGACAACTGTCAAGTCAGCAGTCTTCCCCATGATTGTGTAGCCTACAGAACTAGACTGAGAGACCATTTAAAGGCTTTTGCAGGTGTTTTGAGTTAATTAGCTGATTAGAGTGTGGCACCAGGTGTCTTCAATATTGAACCTTTTCACAATATTCTAATTTTCCGAGATACTGAATTTGGGACTTTCATTAGTTGTCAGTTATAATCATCAACATTAAAAGAAATAAACATTTGAAATACATCAGTCTGTGTGTAATGAATGAATCTAATATACAAGTTTCACTTTTTGAATGGAATTACTGAAATAAATCAACTTTGTCATGATATTCTAATTTTATGACCAGCACCTGTATATGGTCCAAGACAGTGTCTTAAAAAACATGCACTCAGGGAGCTTATAACACTGTCTATTCATAATTAAACATACATAAAGTTTAGCTATGCTTATTTTTTGTATTTATTCATGTAGTGATGTTCTTTTTATATAGTAAACTAAACTGTAAACGCAGTATATTGTTTTATGGTGTCCAGTCTCTCTATTTTCCAAAAGTTAAACATTAGTTATTAGTTATTCTTAATAATGCTAAAATAAAAAAAAAAAAAGATTTTAAAGCTGATGTTTACGTGAAGGTGTAAGGCACCTCTTTTATTCCTGCCCTGTCAATCATGTATTAAAAGGTATTATTATAATCTTTATAACTGATATCCTTGCTCCTACAAGTAACATTAACTGTATTGACATCACCTGAAAGTGCTGTTTTATTTTTTGGTTGTTTGCAGCCATTGAGCAATTTGGAATATGAAAAACAATTTCAAATATTAGGATCTTAAAAGCAGGAGTCTGTATAAATTTTTTTTTATATTTTTCAAATTTATTATTTGAGCAAACTCTGTCAATGAAAGGTATAATAGTTTATTGTTTGTAATTAACTGTTTAATATATTTGTAAAAACTGATTAAAATGTTTGTAAAAACATTTTGATAGAACATATTATTGACATATTATTATATAGACAAAGACTGTAGAAAAACTTGTGTGTTTTTTTTTTCCTTTGGCCATTGGACAGAAAGATTGTTTATATTTCAATATTTCATTGTCCTTACTTAAGCTATCAATATACTGTATTGTCAGGTTTCTGGAAAGTACTGTGTTCCCCTCTAGTAGACAGCATTCAGTGTACATGGAAGAAAGGTCAATGAAAATATTAGCTTCCACATTATTTGTTGTTACAAATGATTGGTATATAAAACTAATTCATTTGGTTTCCAGTGGTATAACTGTGGGCTTATTTCAATTGACCTTGTTTATTTTTATGATTGAGTTTTTGTTCTTGGCAAATATGTGACATTTGCACATATAATGTGAACATGTGTAAAATCTTATCTAACCATTCCTGTTGTATTAAAAAGCTTCTTTGAGATTTTTGAATTTTTATTCAATTACAGTAACACTGATTATTTTGCATTCACATTTTGGACAACCATTTAAAGCATTTTAACATTAATATACAGTGTAACAATGGAGGAGCTTTCTCATCTTAGCTGCCTTATGAAGCTGGGGTTTCAAGTTTGATTCCAAACTTTGGTTTTATGTAGTGCTCTTCCTGTGTTTGTGTGGTTTTCCTCTTAGGACTCTTGTTTTCCTCCCACATTGCAAAGACTTGTCTGTGTTTACAGTAAATGACTCTGTAGTATGTATATGTGGGATTGTGCCAGCTTATGAATATGTAGTGATTCACTTTCACAGAAAATGAATCCTTCTTCATTACTTTTAACCATATTAAGCAGTTAAGAAAATGAGTAGCTTTATAGACCATCATTGCACTTGATTCAGATACGCTTGGTAGTATGTGTAGCAGCTCCTGTTCTGATGTGTGTATGATTACTGTCTAAATCAAATCAAACATGTAAAAAGTAAGCATAAACTAATCAAAAATGAATATGTAAATTGTCAGATAGACTTTTATTATATGAGGGGGAACATGTTTTGTACACCTGGCATTATTTAAAGCTTAGAGAGAGTAAAAAATATGGTAGGATGCATTGCAAAAATTATTTTTTATTTGTGTATTAATATGTTTTGCTCTTTTTTGCTGAAAATAATACATTTTTCATTCTTATTACTCCTACAGGGCGTTCCTTTGGACACCAGTAAACAGCCAATGGATCAGCGACTGCCTCCTTATTCTTACAGTCAAGCACACAAGCCTTTAGCCGTCCATCAGCAACAGCAAGGTGGACAACAAGGGCATCCAACACCTCTTCAGCCAGTACAACCAGTTTTGCCAAATCCACACACTAGTCAACCAGTTCAGCAGCCATCACAGCTGCCTCAGTCTTTTCAGCAATCTCATAAGACATTTCCTCAGGAGCAGCAACAGTTGGTCAATGTACAGTTGGGACCACAAAATCAGCATTTAAATGACCATCAGCAGCATTCACAAGATCATCAGCAACATTTGCAACCAATGTTTGAGATTCTGCCTCCTAGCTCCCAGTTTAATCAGTGTGTCACGGATCTAAATATGTATAATGTAAGTTATCGTTTCTTTAACCTCAGCGGGTACCTCTGACCTCATTATTTGAGACATTTGTCTGCCTTCATTTAAGTCTGATTTAAGTGTAATGATTTACTTCTGATGATAATTTTAAAAGATAACCTGATCGTGCAAATAGCCAACACAGACATACAATTCATATGTTTATTAAATATTTTTTAAATGTTTAAGATTGATTGTGGAAATTATGTTAACCTTTACACAAGAGGATGCAGGAAAGGACTACAAAAGCTCATGAAAACCTAGGCCTCAGTTAGCCTGTAGTCAAGTAAATAGTCTGCAAAAGGAGGAACTTTTTCACCATTACTACTTTCCCTAGGAGTGGATATCCTACAAAGATCATGATATAGAATGCTCCAGGAGGTGACAGTGAATGCTATTGTGACAGTTGTCTAAAACGTCTCTTCTGCTTACACATCACACCTGAACCTGGGGTCTGAAATAAAAGGGAAGAGAACAACTGCTTTCCTAAAAAAGTGAACATTGCTGCTTGTTTCAGGTTTTCTGAAGACATTACTGGAACAGTAATTTGTGACAGATGAAACAACCATTCAACTTTTTGGTCAAAGTACACAATGTTATCTTCAGTGCAAACAAAACACTGCTTGTCAACATCAAAACTTTATCCAAGCTGTGAAGCATCATGGTACTATTTGCTTCCTCAAATATATGAAAGATTTTAATAATTGAAGAAATTATATATTCCAAGTTGTATCAGGAAATTAGAGAATAGAGAATATCGGGGCAACTGTTTTTGATCTTAAGCTCAAAAGCTGTTGGGTCATGCAGTGTCACATTGACCCCAAATATTAATCCAATGCAGAAGTTCTACATTTTAGCATGGCCAAAACATAATCCTGTTGCAAGAAATGTAAGGGCATATTCTAAAGCAAGGTGTTCATGCAGCTCTATTAAAAAAAAGGGCCCAAAAAGCTCCTAAACTTTTCATAGATCTTATCGGCAGCAAAATATAGTTTAGAGTTTAATTGAGTTTATAATTGCTAAGGGAGGTGCAATCAAATGTAGAAGTTGACATGTTTTTTTCCAGTGTTGACCATGAATATTTAAACAATATGTCCAATAAAAACACCATAGTGTGTAACTTTGTGCTTGGTATCTGTATAATCAGACTTTCTGTTAGGATAATGTAGATGAAGGTCAGATCACATTTTAGAAGCAATTCATGTAGGAATCTAGAAGCTTATCCACATGTATTGCTTGTGTTATAGAAAATGTAACATAGGTTTAAATATTAGGATACAAAGAAAATTGTACAGCTGTATCGTATAGTGTGTGTATGAAATGGTTGCATTTCTAAAATATTAGGCAAATTTTTATAAATGTCAGTTTTCATTTGTATGTGGTTTACAATGCAGAAGTTGCATCTCAGTGCAGAAATTTGAAGCCTCTCTCTATGTAGCTCATGATATAATAGTCCAGTACTTTGAAAGCTATGAGGTTCATTCTGCCTCTGGGTCATTTTCAAGCTCTAATAAGGAAGGTAAAACTGTTTTTTTGTAATTGCATAGTGACAAGTAGCTACTTTACAGCCCCAGAGGTCTGGGTTTAAATTGAGGCACATGCACTTATGTGTGTTTTGATATTGCACATTTTCTGCATGTGTGCATGGGTTCTCTTTCCTTGTGACTATTGGATTTATTACCAGCCCTATACTGGTCCCCTTTTTCCTTATACCCTGTCCAGGATTGATTCCTGCCTTGAAAGCAATGCTAGATAGACATGGTCACCCGTGACACTGAACATGGTTAAACATGTTTCATAATGAATGAATGGAATTAAATGTGCCTATTTTTATTAGAAGTTTATTAAAAGACAGATGGAATCTTTAAGATATTCAGAATGTCTCAGCTGGTACTAAAAATACCCAGGGACATTATTTTTGAAATGTACATGCTTGCTGATGTATATGATTTCACAACTGTTTTAAACATTGGATGATATTTTTCCATTAAGACGATTAAATCTTTGGTTGCACAATTATCATTTTTTTAAAGTGATGAACTTTTGTTTGTGCAATGTTGAAGCAAATGCATTTAATTTCTTACTCAACTTACTCTTAACTAAAATGTTATCTTTTCATTGTAGGATTCTTCACTTCTGGGTTCTCTGCTTGATGATCCATACATGAATCTACAGGAGGGAGTGCCACAGGAACAGTCTTTAACTCATCAGGTGACTGCTTACATATAAGTTCCACTGTCACTGCAATGTAATTTACCTTCTTTTTGACATACTAGTTCTTGTACTGTATGTCACTGAAATATTAACCATTCTAGGAATTTACCAAGATTTGTTTGTTCACACATACCAGGGTAATTTTCTCGACTATGTTTATATATCACCTGTTATATTAGGTAAAGGTATGAGACCCTTAAAAGTGCACAAAAGAACCATAACTATGGAGTGCAATTTTACTTATTTATTTTAGAAAAATATCATTTTCAGATTTGTTTAATACATTTCAACAGAAAAGTACTTTGACAAAGACTGGTGTTTGAGTGCTGAATTTATTACATTAACATCACTGTCAATGAGAAACTCCAAAATAAACACAATACTATATAATCAATATAGTAATGGTAGAGTTGTACCAATTGGGTTTCTGCTGGTCAGTTCCAATTTTTTTTTAATAAAAATTGTCCTGTCGGAATCCGATTGCCATTTCTATGCATTCCCATTCCTTGTTCCATGTTGCCTGTTCAGTGAAAACCATATAGAATGGGCAATATATTATTGAAACATGTTTTGACAGCTATGAGCACTCCTTGGAGAACAGTCACAATTTTATTTCCTTTAATATTGAAACATTCTCTTTCATGTAATAGCTTTGAAAAAATTGTTATGGGAAACAATGTACCCATTTTTATATAAATTTTAATAAATGGAAGAAACCCAACTGGTGCAAGTTTTGTATTTGTATCTGGATGTATTACTATTTAATTTAAACTCTCACAAACAGTGTTGTTTATGTAAAAAAACTTAGCCACTGTTCTTCCTCAATCTATTTTATGTTAAACTGAATTAAACAGGTCTGAAAATGATATTATCAAAAAAAGTCATGATTTTCTATATTATAATAGTGAAAAAGTATTTCTTCATGCAAAAGCTTTGAAAAAAATCAGTATGAGAAACAATGCACTTGTTTTAATGTAAATCACCAGAAAAGAGTGTATTAGTGATGTCATTGGTCAAATATTGTTCTATGGAAAGAACTCAAAAACCTAACAATCAACATGGTGGTTATGGGTGGGTAACTGTATGTTTTAGTCCATGCCACCACATGTAGTTTTTCCCACATTGCTTTGCTACCAGGCAGGAAGCAACATGCAAATTGTAGGCACATCGCAGTTATACTGCAAAAATTAATTCACATCAGTTCAGATTGCTTATTTGTAAATTACTTCAGCATTAATGGAGAAGTCTAAAAAAATATCAGAAAGTATCCTTTTCCATACAGTAACATAATACCTTCTTCATGGGGGATAAGTTCCGAGACCTGCAAAAGGGTGACACCCATGGGTATAGAAGAACCCACGACACAAATATACTAAAGTAAAATCAAACCACCATACTATATGTAATATAATCTGTAGTTGGCATTTATCTTCACCCTTTCTACTGGAGAATAATATACACCATAAAGTAATATCAGTTTAATTTTTTGATATACTTTATTAATCCTCAAAGGGACAATTTACTATCTAAATTTAAAATGTAAGGGAGCTTTATGGTCCAGCCCATGCTTGGCAGCATTTACAGATTCAAAGATCAGATAAGACATTTTGTTAGCCCTGTTACATTTACATTTATTTATTTGGCTGACACCTTTATCCAAGGTGACTTGCAGCATTTATGATACAATTGGTTACATTTGTTTTGGTTTTCCAATTGGAGCAAAGGCAAGTCAAGTGATTTGCTTGTGGTCAGAAAGTGTCATTAGCGGTATTTGAACACATAACCTTTAAGTCCAGAGCCTTAACCACTACACTGCACTGCCTGCCTAAGTTAATATTCAGGTAGTCAAAGTTCCCCATGTCTATAATAGCTCCCTGTAAACTTACCTGTGTAATATTATTAAACAAATGAGCATTGAAAGGACTGTCTGTATTGGGGGTCTATAGCACATTCCTAAAATAAGGCCTCTTTCCCTAATGCTTTCCAGACGGATGCAGATGTCCTCATAAGGATAGAGCTCATCATCCAACTGAAGAAGACACTCATTTAAATTCTGTTTTACTTCAATGACAAACTCCACTCATTTTCTCTTCTGCCCCCTCCTTTTCTGTTCTGTCTCTCCTTCCTAAAAATGTGTACCCATCTATGTTTTACATCCCCATATTTTTTATTTAGCAAGATTTCTCTTATTGCTTTATTATTGCTACATACAACCCCAACCATACTTGTTTTATTTAATACACTTTTATCATTTAGGGAAGTGTTTTTAATCTGTCACTTATTTTACTTTTGCATTTAAACTTTGGGCTAGTATTTACATTAGAGTCATGACTGTGTTAACAACATCTTGACTAACAATGTGGCACTTTAAAGGCAAAGCTTCCATAGAGATACAATAAATGAAACTGAATAACGTTTAAACTCTGTCATAAGCAATGGTATTACAGTATTAATATTGTTATTAATGTATTATTATTACTGTATTTCAATAATGATTATTAATTTATGTGATGTGTGTAGTATGTTAATGTTAGGTTAAGTTAGGGTAACTTGCGTCTGGTTGGTTAGTGTTAGGGGGGAAATGACACAAAGGCACATCCATATGTGTTGCTGGCTCTCTCTGGGATTTCACTGCATGCTGTGCATGGAGTGCAGCGATACAGATGTGGTGCTTTGTAAAGTCGGCACAGTGAAAATTACATCAGACACAGTGGCACACCCCCCTGCTTTTTTAATATACGTCAGCACGTTTAATCAAAAATGAATTCAACTCAAAATGTTTCCAGGGCAAGATCCAACCTGCGAACGCTGCAACCAAGCTCCTGCCTCACTGGGTCACATGTTTTGGGCCTGCACCAAACTAACATCATTTTGGACCAAAATCTTTAAGTGCCTTGGTATCACAATCCCTCCTAACCCACTAACAGCTGTGTTCAGTGTTCTTCCAGATGGACTTGAAGTGGAGAAGGACAAGCAAACGGTGATTGCATTCACTACACTTTTGGCATTCTGACTTATTTTGTTAAATTGGAAGAATCCTAACTCTCCTCTGATAAGTCAGTGGGAAACCGATGTCTTATATTATTTGAAATTGGAAAAAATCTAATTCTCAGTTAGAAGATCTGTACAGAATTTTTTCAAAACCTGGCAGGATCTAATCAATATTATTTTAGAATAAGAGAAATTACTATTGCCGCATTTATTTTCCTTCTCCATTTTTTTTATTTACCTATATATATTCCTTCCTTTATTTTGTTTATTGTTGCCTTATTAAAAAGCCCTAAGCAATTCTCCTTTGGCTAAGCTCTCCTTCTCAGGGGTGGGGTTCGATTTGTCTTCAATTTTTTTTTCTTTTTGTTATAAATTGATCTATGTGTATGGAATGATTACAATAAAATTAATAAATAAAATTAAAAAAAAAAAATGAATTCAACTAACAATGCACCTTTCAGAACCATATTCCATCATATGAGATAGATTGTAGTATACATAATTGTTTTTATACTATTTTTCAACCCTTCATGTACCATTTTAAACATGGCATGTCTTAAACCCCCCGCCACTAACCCTAATACACCTACCCAAAACATTGGTGTCTCTCTGGTTCAAGTGCAATACATTAAAAGGAGTCCCAATTCCCCATAAACCTATACCCTTCTATCTTACACCAAGATTTGAGCTATGCATCAACCTTTCTAATCTCCTCAATTTTTTCCTGTACTGGTGCGTGGCACAGGCAGAACTTGGAAGAAAACTACTTTCTCAGTTCTGTTTCCCAGCCTGATTTGTAACTCTTTAAATTTGGATTGCAGAAGTGACAGCCTGCCCTTATATATGTCATTTGTTTCGAACATGGACAGTGACAACATGGGTCCACCCCTGCTCTATCCAAAAGCCTATCCTCTCTTCCAGGCAGGTCTCACATCTGTACTCCCAGAAGGGAACACAATGTAAGACTCTCTGTCTCTGGAGAAAACCTGTACTTCCAAACCTCTGTATGCTAATTATTGACCAGTTATCTTGAGCAAAAACTTCCTGGTTGTAATCTATTACTGATAAACTGGGCCATCAGTAAGAAATGCTTGTTACTATACCTTTACTATTGGGAAAAGCTAGATTAAGCTGAATATCCACAAGACTGGTGCCCAATACCCATCTCCCTTAGTTGATAACAAATAGGGTTAGTGTGAAAGAGATGCAATGCTCCACCTGGATTAGCTCCACTATTTCGAAATCTGGTCAGTTTTCAGACATTTTTAAAAATCTAACCCAAGAAAATAAAGTTTTTAGCTACATGAAAGCTTTGCAAACGTTTGATTTATCAGCACACAAGATAAGTACTGTATGTGGCTGATCAAATTTAATGTAATTATTAAACATAAGAAGTACAATGTTAAATTAGAATGCAGAATGGGAGGTTTGAAACTTGAACATACACTTCATGAGAAGGATCTAGTAGTCATGGTGTACTCATCATTATCTACATTCATACAGTGTACAGAAGTGATTGAGAAGGATGTTAGATTATACAGCACAATGGGCAGAGTGCAAATCAAAGGAGGTTATGCTTAAGCTGTCTATCTCACAAGTGAAGCCTCACCTGTAATACTGTGTTGGTCTTCATATTACAAATAATAGTGCTAGAGAAAGTCAAGAGAAGAGGAACTTCGCAAATTCCAGGATTGAGAGGTATAAACTATGAGGAAAATTTTAAAGACCTTTTCTGTTTAAGCAGAGATTAAAATGTGACATAACTAAAGAGTTAAAAATTATGAAACAAATTAGTACAGCAAACACTTTTTAAAACAAATTCTTCAACAACAATATGGGAACACAATCTGAACCTTATTAAGAGCAAATTTTGACAAAAGCTAGGTTATTCTTCACCCAAACATTTGTAATCACTTGGTGTAAATTATTAAGTAGTGCAGTAGAGAGCAGGACTTTGAAGACCTTCAAATCTAAATTCAGTATTATTTTGGAGAATCAAATAGGATTGGCTGGGCATTCTTCAACTGAATGTCATTTTCTTATCTAAATTATTCTATTATTTTAGTGATTGGCTCATTTGCAACAGCATCAGCCAACCATAAATAAGGACTCTTTGACACTTTGCTTGCTTTATTTGACAATTTTCCATCCTGGGAAATTCCTAGGAGTATTATTGGGCCTTGACCTGGTTACATTTCCTAGGCAATGTTCCTGGAAATCCTGCTTTTTTGATATATGCATATGTGGGTCACATACTAATGTTTCATTGTCTTCTTATAACTTCACTACACAAAATGTGTTTTCTAGCCAGACATAAGTTATAAACTATACAGCTGCACTGGCAATTATAAGTGCCTGTGTTTCTTGTGTCAGTATCTAATGTTATGAATGCAGCAGATTCCACTAACAATGGTGATGCATTTCAGATAGATGATTAATTTATTACCTTTTTGTAGCTACTTAGAGAGAAGTTAACCTACACTGCTGGCCATTAAAGCTATATAAACTGAAAAAAAGAGTCACAGTGGTCTGAAACCCTCAGGATGGATAGTTCATGTTAGAGAATGAGAATAAGTACAAACATTGCACATATGCAAATGATGTGTACAAGTTAGTCCACCAGGACATTCCCACTGTGGATATAAAAGGTACCAGCAAACGGAATCTCATTGAATTAATGATGGCAGTTAGTGAGTTCTTAGTGACAAAACATGCTCTGATAAAGAACATTTATGGTATATTTTAAAATCTACACTTTTAGACCACTGGGAGCACATATTGAAGAGCAGTTATTTTAAAGAACCATTTCTTTCAAAGAAACATCAGGAAGTGATATGAGAGTCTTTTCATGCTATGACATATATACTAGGCTACATTTTATTATTTATTTTCAACTGTTTAATTAACGTTTTATTTGAAAAATGTATCATTTGTTCTTTAAAAAACTTTGTTATGATGCATTCTATGGATGGGTCTAAATAAAGTAAAGTTTGACTGATAAATCAAAGTAAACAAATTAAATTTTTGTCATTTGGAAGCCATACATATATATACTTATCTTTCTTGTTTTAAAGTTGTACCAAGCAAGTAAATGTCATTTAAAACCAAAAAAAAAAATATTTTGCACCATTGTTATCATTTTTCCATTTCTCTCATTAGCTGGAACAGTTCAACATGGTAGAAAGGCTGGCATTTCGCAACAACCATCACCAGCTGCAAAGGGATCTTACAGACCTTGCCTTTTCTCATCCTTCAGAATGCAGCCATGGTGATCAGCAAGATTCACCATTTTTTACCAAACAGAAACAGAGCTGTTTAGAAGGCCGTTTGGGAAATGTGTCCAACATTATCTACACAGGTAATTTATGTCTGTTTAATCCTTAATTTGTATTTACCTTAGTATGTTTACAAATTTCTAAGATGTCAGTCACCATTGTATTCATTCTGTTTTTAGGGGTTTGGTACTATACATTTAATGGCCAGTGCAATATTATTTACATATGACTACATCAAATAATGTATTTTTCAAGGTTTATGATCTCTTGCAGTTCAAAAAATGGTGTGCTTGCTTTCTTGCCAATAGTTGATCTGGAAGAATTCTGACAAATCTGAATAATTCTGACAACACTATTTGTTCATCGGTGAAACAGAGGATTCAAATACCTTTGCATTTTTAATAATACTGCTCTTGAATAGGACACAAAATAAGAGATTAACAGTTGTGCATATATTATTAAGTAAAACTTTTTTTATACAGCACCTATCACAGACAAAAGTCACAAATCACTAAGCAATAAAATACAAAATAAAATGAAATATCAA
The DNA here is from genome assembly GCF_900747795.2 of Erpetoichthys calabaricus. NCBI lineage: Eukaryota > Metazoa > Chordata > Cladistia > Polypteriformes > Polypteridae > Erpetoichthys > Erpetoichthys calabaricus. Next base: position 92,085,350 of record NC_041395.2, read on the forward strand.
AGCAAAATACAAAACAAGAACAATATATTAAAAAAAAAAAAAAAGAAAATCCCAAATGCCTGTCTGAACAGATGCGTCTTATGTTAACACTTAAACAGTTTAATAGATTCTGCTGATCTCAATGTCAGTGGAAAACTGTTGTATAATTTGGGATCAATGGGTTGAATTGCACAATCCCAACATGTCTTTAATCTGGTACAAGGAAACGAGAGAAGATCTAACTTAACAGATCTCAGAGCATGGCCAGAGGTGTGATGCTGAAGGAGGTTTGTGATATATTGGAGAGCTTGACCATACAAAACTGTGTAAGTGAGTACCAGAATTTTGAACTGGATCCTAAATTACACTGGGATCCAATGTAGAGAGTGTGAAATTGGGGGGATGCAAGTCCTTTTGTTTGAACATGTTAAAAGCCAGGCATATGGCAAGCCAAATTAACATTTAGAGATATCTCAAAATGAATTTCAGATATCTTAAAATGTAATTTACTTTTTAAGATATCTAAAACTAGCTTTGAGATATCTTAAAATAATTTCCTTCACATTTTAAGATATCTGCAATACATTTTAAGATATCTGCAATACATTTTAAGATATCTCAAATGCATTTCAAGATATCTCAAATGAATTTTCAGATATCTTAAATTGAACTTTCATGCATTTCAAGATATCTCAAGATAATTTCCTATAAAACTGCCTATTCAGTGGGACTTCTTGTTTATTATTTATTATATCTTAAAATGTATTTGAGATGTCTTGAAATGAGCAGGAAGTGATTTTGAGATATCTGAAAATGTATTTGAGATATCTGAAAATGTACAGGAAGCTGTTTTGAGATATCTGGAAATGTATTTCAGATATCTTAAATTGTATTGTAGATATCTGAAAATGCTATCGAGATATCTTGAAATAATTGAGTGTCCTTTTAAAGATATCTTAAAATGCATTTTAGATATCTTGAAATACAATTTGAGATATCTTGGAATGCATTGTTAGATATCTGAAATGGAGCAGAGACCCATTTTAAGACATGAAATTAATTTTAGATATCTAAAAATGTATTTTAGATATCTCAAACAACAGTGAATTTTAAGTTATCTTAAATGCTTTTTGAGATATCTTAATTATATTTATATCCTAAAATAAATGCATTTTTAGATATCTCAACATAACTTCCTGCACATTTTAAGATATCTCAAATATATTTTCAGATATCTTAAAATAACTTCCTGTGCATTTCAAGATATCTCAAATACATTTTGAGATATCTTAAAATAGACAGGAAGTCCCATTCAAAGAATAGGAAATTTTACAGGAAGTTATTTTAAGATATCTCGAAATGTATTTGAGATATCTCAAAATGCACAGGAACCTATTTCGAGATATCTCAAATTGCATTTATGATATCTTAAAATGCATTTCATATATTTCAAAATGTACAGCATATCATTTCAAGATATCTTGAAATCTATTTGAGATATTATAAAATGGTTTTTAGATATCTTAAAATAGGTGCATTTTTAGATATCTGTAATTCAGTTTGAGATATCTAAAATGCATTTCCAGATATCTTAAAATTCATTTTGAGATATCTCTAAATGTTAATTCAGCTTGCCATACAAGCAGCTGCATTTTGGACAGTCTGTAGACGAGATAAACCAGCTTTACTTAGACAGGTAAAGAGGAAATTGTAATAATCCAGATGTGATGAAATGAAAGCATTGACAAGCATTTCCATCATAGCCCTGGTAACAACAGATCTCAACTTGGATAAGTTTCTTAAATGAAAAAGCAACAACGACTGAGACACCAGACATGTGCATCGTAACTCGGGGATTGATCAAATATGACACCTAAATTACGAAGGGATGAATGAAAAGAGGTGGAGATAGTAGAAAGTTTTTTGAGTAACTGCTGGGTATAGATCAGGATGGGTAAAGAATAAAAACTCATTTTCCTGGGCATTTAACTTTACGTAGTTAACCAGTAGCCAAATATTGATCTCCTTCAGTTGACCAAAGAAGATAATTTGTGTATTTATTTTGGCTTAAAAGGATAACAAAACTGAATATCGTTGGCATAAAAATGATGATTTGAGGCAGAGGAAGCATATAAAATAAAAATAAGATAGGTCTAAGGACCGATCCACCACTTTCATAATAGAAACATAGTGGCTTAATCATATAAACCATTTTTATGTAATTTTTTTCTGTTAAAATCAATATCACTTTCTATAAAAAAAACTGATAAAGTTATCACATACTGTTTTATTTTGTTTTATGACATTAACATTATGCATTTATTATGTTTCATTATTTTTTGCTTTATATGCTTGAGGAAGATCTAGATAATTTTAATGATTTTAATGACCATTTTAAGGACTTTGACTGATAGCTTTTATGAGTTGGGTGTGTAAGATAGTACAAGACATTCTGATTTTTTTTTCCCTAGGTACTTCTTGCATGAGATTGGACAGATACAGTATATCATTGTGTTTGTTTTTTAGGTGTGAATAAATGCAAAAGTCACCTAGTTATGATAGCCATATCTATAAGTCTGTCTGTCCACATGAAAAAAGCTCATCTCCCAGTGGACAGATTTTTGACGCACTTATTGTTAGGAGTGTTCATTTTTTGTTGGGATAGCTCAAATATAGTGTGCTATACAAGGATCTAAAATTTGTAAATCTCTCATTGAACAGCATTAGCAAATCTGTCTCCCTTGAAACATTCTATGCAACTGTTTCAAACTTACCTTGAGAGAGATTACTTCATAAATATTTTTTTTTTTTATATTTTCCTCTTTTACTAGTCCAACAGCCCCTCATTACAAGTTAGTCAAAATGCTGGGAAGGAGCATGCACAAGCCACTCGTATACAATGGCATGCAAAAGTTTGGGAAACCTTGCTTAAAATGTCTGTTACTATGTGAATAGTTAAGTCAGCAGAAGATGACCTGATCACCAAAAAGCATAAAGTTAAAGATGACAAATTTCATTTCAGCATTTTATGCAAGATTATTGTATTGTTTGTTTTTTTTTTGTGCAATTGTACAGTGAAAAAAGGAAAGGAGCACCTTGCAAAAGTTTGGGCACCCCAAGATATTTAAGGTTTCAGAGAACTTTTACCAAGAACTTACCTCAAGCTATGGCTTGTTCACAGTTATTGTTAGGAAACCCCAGGTGATGCAAATTGCAAAGCTATATAAGTTCTCTGACTCCTCAAACGTTGTTTCTACAATCAGCAGCCATAGGCTCCTCTAAGCAACTGCCTAGCACTCAGAAAAATGAACAATTAATGTTCACAAATCATGACAAGGCTAAACAATGATAGTGAAGAATTTTCAGGTAGTCATTCTTAATGTTATTAGGTAATGACAGTTAACAGGAATGGTGAGGGTCAAGTTGAGGTCTGTAAGACCAAGAAAACTTTCTGAAAGAACTGTTCAATACATAGCTAGAAAGGCAAATAAATAAACCCCATGTAACTGCAAAAGACATTCAGAAAGATTTAGCAGACTCTGAAGTGGTGGTGCACTGTTCTACTTTGCAGCAACACATGAACAAATATGACCTTGATGGTAGTCAGCAGAAGAAAACCTTTCCTGTGTCCCAGCCACAAAATGCAGCACCTGAAATTTGAAAATAAACATCTAAATAAGCCTGATTCATTTTGAAAACAAGTCCTGTGGACTGATGAAGTCAAAATAGAACTTTTTGGCCATAATGTGAAAAGGTGTGTTTGGAGAAATATTGTGCTGAATTCCAGGAAAACAACACCTCTCCAACTATTAAGCATGGGTTGGGCCTACAATAAGATAATTAACTGAAACATACCTCAAAGTCTACAATGGAAAACCTCAAGAGGCATAAACTGATGGTTTTGCCATGGCCCTCACAGTATCCCGACCTAAACATCATTGAAAATATGTGGATAGATCTCAAAAGAGCAGTGAATGTAAGGCAGCCGAAGAATCTTGACTAGAAGCCTTTTGCAAAAACAAATGGATTAAAATACATCAATTAAGAACTGAAAGAATCTTAGCTGGCTACAAAAAGTGTTTACAAGCTGTGATACTTGCGAGAGGGGGTGTTATTAAGAACTGACCATGTCGGGTGCCCTATTCATTTTTTTGGTATTTGTACCTGTGAATGATGGAGGGGAGAGGCGGTAGTATGCATCGTGGTCATGACTTAGAGAATAATAGTGAGAAAAAAAAACGGTAACTTTTACAAGTCCTATAAATGTACAGGGGGCTGTTACGGACACAAACCAAATGTATGTGTGTACTGTATAATATTAACAATAAGAGCAGCTCACTACTGAAAATGGCAAATATAGGAGGCAGTCGGAATTGAACTCTTGATTACAAGTCAGCAAATCTTACCGCTACGCCACGGAAGCTGTTGTATCATCCTTGAACCTTTTGTGAAAGTGTTTATTTGATCTTTGGACTTCAGGCTTCACACATTCTATAGTTTATGCCTACACTTTGTAACATTTATTACTAAAATATGAAAAAGTTTCTGTTTTAACAATGTGTTTACACAGATTACTGTAGAAATGGAACACACATGAAATGTATGTGCTCCAAATAACGATCTATTATTTCCACTCTAAAACTCCAGCACTTCACTCCCAGATAATCAATCAAGGCATGAGCTGGGAGAACTTTGTGCACGTTCTGCAGCTGTGGGGGGGATGGAATAGCAGGCTGCTTGTCTTAATATGTACATTTACAAAACAAAAGACACTAATGGAGAGGTGCGAATGGATTTAAGGTGGGCTGGATTTACGAGTTTTCTCGTAGACTCTGGTAATTCTAGTGTTAAACCTTCCCTTTCTTTTTTGCTGGTACCCATCTGTCACAAATCATTACTGACACTCTTCTCCACCCTGCCTGCACTCTCTTCTTCATTTCTCTTCCACACTCCCCATTACTCTGTACTGTTGATCCCAAGTAATTAAACTCACCCACCTTCGCCAACTCTATCCCTGCATCCTCACCATTCCTCTGACCATCTCAGATGTATTTATTTTGCTAACATTTGAACAAAAAGGTTGTTAAGATGAAAGAAAAAAATCACTTTGCTGTCCCAATATAAGCTAGAGTACAGTAATCCCTCCTCCATCACGGGGGTTGCGTTCCAGACCCCCCCGCGAAAGGTGAAAATCCGCGAAGTAGAAACTATATGTTTATATGGTTATTTTTATATTGTCATGCTTGGGTCACAGATTTGCACAGAAACACAGGAGGTTGTAGAGACACAGGAACGTTATTCAAAACACTGCAAACAAACATTTGTCTCTTTTTCAAAAGTTTAAACTGTGCTCCATGACAAGACAGAGATGACAGTTCCGTCTCATAATTAAAAGAATGCAAACATATCTTCCTCTTCAAAGGAGTGCGCATCAGAGAGAGAGAGAGAAAAAAGCAAACAGTCAAAAATCAATAGGGCTGTTTGGCTTTTAAGTATGCGAAGCACCGCCGGACAAAGTAGCTGCGAGGAAGGGAGCAAGCATTTTTCAGCAGAGCGTCAGTATCCTCTAGGCCAGTATGCGAACAGCCCCTCTGCTCACACCCCCTCCATCAGAGCGAGAGACAGAGCAAACAATCAAAAATCAATACGTGCTGTTTGATCTTTTAAGTATGCGCAGCACCATGCGGGAAGCATATCGCTTGCAAAGCAGTCACATGTAAGCCCAGCAAAGAAGGGAGCACTGTGAAGGTAATCTTTCAGCGTTTTTTGAGGAGCGGCCGTGTCATCTAGGGGTGCGAACAGCCCCCGTGCTCACAATATATTTGAGGAGTTTTATTTAATACATAATACGCGCTGTGGTTGGGTAGCTTCTCAGCAATCTGCCAGTAGCGTCCCTTGTATGAAATCAACTGGACAAACCAACTGAGGAAGCGTGTACCAGAAATTAAAAGACCCATTGTCCGCAGAAATCCGCAAACCAGCAAAAAATCCGCGATATATATTTAAATATGCTTACCTATAAAATCCGCGATAGAGTGAAGCCGCGAAAGTCGAAGCGCGATATAGCGAGGGATTACGGTATTTTTCAGTTTCTTTGTTACACCTTGCCTGATGAAGGGGCCTTAGCTGCCTCGAAAGCTTGCATTTGTAATCTATTTAGTTAGCCAATAAAAGGTGTCATTTCACCCTACTTTCTCCTGTGCACACATATTCTGTCTTGGTCCTAACTGACCTTCATTCCACTCCTCTCTAGAGCATATCTCCACCTCTATAGGGTCTCCTCAACCTGCTCCTTACAGATAACAGTGTTATCAGGAAACATCATAATCCATGGAGAGACTTATCTAATCTCCTCTGTCAACCTGTCCATCACCATTGCAAATAAGAAAGTGCTTAGAGCTGATCCCTGATGTAATCCAACCTCAACCTTAAACACATCCATTACTCCTACTGTAGACCTCACCACTGTCTCACTTTCCTTGTACATATCCTGTTCGACTTTTACATACTTCTATGCCATTTCTGACTTCCTCATACTTCCTCATCACGACTCCTCTCTAGGCACCCTGTCATATTTTTTCTCTAGGTCCACAGAGACACAATGCAATTCCTTCTGGCCTTCTCTGTACTTCTCCATCAATACTCGCAGAGCAAACATCGCATTTGTAATACTCTTTCCTGGCATGAAACCATACTGCCGCTCACTAATCCTCACCTTCTATCTTAACCTAGCTTCCACTACTCTTTACCATAACTTCATGCTGTGGCAGATCCATTTTATTCCTCTGTAGTTACTATAGTTCTACACATCATCCTTGTTTTTATAAAAATCAGTATCAGAACACTTCTTTCCAAGATTGCATTAAACTCCACTGTCATCTGGATCACTCATCCTCTTCATAGTTTTCCTTACTTCCTCCTTGCTAATCTATTACACTTCTTGGTTAACTATCTCCGCATCATCCAACCTTCTGTCTCTCTTATTCTCTTCATTCATCAACCTCTCAAAGTACTCTTTCCATCTGCTCAGTACACTCTCCTCACTTGTGAGTACATTTCCATCATTATATTTTATCATCCTAACCTGTTGCTCATCTTTCCATGCTCAGTCTCTCTGTCTAGACAATTGATACTGTACATGTCCTTTTGTACAAGAGGTTGTGTCCAACCTCTCATATAACTCATCATATGCCTTATCTTTAACCTTCACCACCCCTCACCTCATCTTACACCTTATTTCCTTGTACTCCTGTCATTATCTCTCTGACTATCCCACTTCTTCCTTGCTAACCTCTTCCTCTGTATACTTCCCTGTACTTCCCCATTCTACCACCACCATATAAAGCGTATAAGGTACGTTATAAATTAAATGTCGACATCTAAGCGAAGAAGAAAGCAGTGCAGAGAAAAAGAGACTCAAATTAGTTGGACAGATAAAAAAGCAAAAAAGAATAATCGAGGTGCAAATTCAGAAAATAAGGAAAGTAATGATCAGCCCGGAACAAGTGGAATTGAAAAAAGCACGTCCAATCCGGTTCAGAATTAAAAGACAATGAGTAAAAGAAAGAACTTCATAAAGACGTTTACAAACGTTGACGCTAAACACATGCAGAGCAGGTTAGAGACTATGAAACCTGGGAAATTAGAAAGGCTCAAAAAAAAAAAAAAGGCGCTATACACATGGAGAAAGTTAAAGGATATGAAAGTAGGAAAATTAGAAAATATAAAAAAAGAAAGTAAAGATCGCAGTAGCGCAAACAAACAAACAATTCTACTTTATTCACATAATTGTACTTATTTATTATGTTCTACTATACTGTTACCTTTCAATCTATGACTTTTTGTTAATCTAACTGATATTCTTCTAACTTTGCACAGTTTTGGATAAGCAGATCAGGATGCATTTCACTGTGTGTTGTCCTGTATAACTATGCATGTGACAAATAAAGAATCTTGAGAATTTCAAAAATGGAGTTTACCGCACGTGCATTTATTGGTTACTTTGTTCATGTATATATATATATTTATCTGTCTGCTTATTTAAAAAGCTACATTTACCTCAGGAGTCAAAAACGTTCTGTCTAGCCCTTGTACAAAAACCTAGACAAAAGCTGGGGTATCACCTTGGTAACCCCATGTACTTTTGGAACTGTGAGAGGAAAATAGCACGACTTTACAGACAAGAGTCCAATGCAGAACTCTACTTAGTTTTTTACTTTGTAAAAAAAAAAAATTATTAACTGCTGATGATGTGGATCATTTTGTCTGTGCTGAAATTCCAAACAGAGAAACATTTCCTGACCTCATTAAAAAGATTCAGCATATTGGGACTTGCAAGATTACAAATATTGTTTTAACAGAAGTTCTGAAATAAAAGTGAAACTAATGAAATAGCAACAATTCAAAGAAAAAAAAATCTTGAAAGTGTGTATCCGGAAAACCAAACACGGGGGTTGGCGAGCGAAGCGAGCAGGGGGAGAAGCCCCCTAGTTATTGTAAAGAATGAACGTTATTAACCTGCAGCTGTTTGATTTAATTAATGAAACAGGAAAGGTGCTGCTCCCCTAATTAATATAAACATAGGATTGTGTTCAGTTTCTACAGTGCATAAAGAGGCTGATTGTGCTATAAATTGAAGGAGCAGAACAAAACTACAGCTTGCGCTACACTGAAAGAGCTATAAAACGTAGACAAAAATTGGGGTTCCATTTTATCCATGCCTGAAGATCCACTTTTGCTTCTATGTATCTTGAGATTGTATCTAAATTTTTTTAACAATTGTGTCACCTTTAGTATTCATATTATACAATAAATTAGTTCTTAGTTATTTGCATAATTTTAATGAATTGTTGGGTTTTAACCAATGTTATTAGATAGAGGGGGAACAGTGCAGTTTCTTTTTTCATGTAGTTATATTGATTGTGCTTTTATGCTAGTATTGTTTATTTTGGAATTATTGTTTTATTTCTTTTAGTAATTTCACTTTATTGTTTATTTATTGAAAGTCAGCAAATTCAGATGGTGTGGTATTATTACTATAACTCAGAAAGAGCGGATTGTATTAAAAAATAAACTTACATTTCTAAATAAAAAGCTTTACATTGCATAATAATTCAATTTTTCTCTAATACTACAATTTATCAGCAAAGCTCCAGATTGGCTGCCCACCGTGGTCTGAAGCAGCCAACAATTTTATGTCGAAACTTCTGCAGCAATTCTGTCTATCGTGTACTTCTTTTAAAAATGTTGAAGAAATTTGAACAATTGTTAATCAGAGACCCTCCACCACTAACAGCTGTAGATTAGTTCATGCAATTTAACATCACTTAAATTGGACACTGCTGTCTATGAAAGCTATTGAGCAATTACAAATCTAAGCAACATTTTTAACTACATCTCTTTAATGTTGTCTACTAATTTGTGTAATTGCATTCCATTATCATTAGCTTTGAATATGACTTAAAAAATTATTTAATAAATAAAAATGTGATAACTTGCTCTTTGATAAAGTAACTAAAAATACAAAACCTTTTAAATCAGTTAACTAAGTCCCAGAATGAACCTGAATGTTATGTCATTTGTATATTTTCTAACTTGTTTTCCTTTCTTTCTTCCATTTTAATGAACTGACAGTGTGAAGTTTACACTTTCTTACACTTGTTTTTATCCAAGGTACACCCATTCTCCTACTGTGTGTTAGCTTAACTGGCATATGCATGAGTATACCACTGGCAAGCTAGCATCTCATCCAGGACTTTTGCTTGCTTTGATTCTGTGTTTTGTATTATTTATGTATGTTTCTTACAGTGAAATACACAGAATTTTCCATTAGCTATCTTATTAGTTTGACCAACTACATAAACAAATTTGAAATTGTTTTATTTTAATAAGTGACTATAACACTAGACATCACAAAACTAAACCTTACCTATTGTTCTAACAAAGAATTGTGTTGGCCATTTTTATACATGGCAAGTAAAAATCACTAAGGAAACTGCAAGTGTAATGGCGATCTTGCCATTTTAAGACCTCAAATGACTTGGATATACTGTATATTCAGTTGGATGCTTAAATCTGTATAGTTCAGCATCTGTCAGAAAGTTCCCCAGACATGGAGTGGTAATTTGTGTACACTTACATATATGAAAATTTTTTAAAATTCAGTCATGAAGAGAACATTTACTACACCTGGTTTGTTAGGATACTCATGCTATGTAACCTTACTGGAGATTGCCATTACTTGCTGAAACCACAACAGATTTTGTGATGTACAGTACATTACTTGCTGAAACCATAACTGATTTTCACATCACTTTTGCAGTTGCAGAACTGGATGACACCATCATGGGTATTTAATTGCTCTTTGCATGACTTTAACTGACACAACTTTCTCTTGGTTAGGCCATTTCACTGATTGACTAACAAGTAAATAGAAGTTCATAATTATCAATAATACACTAAAACATTAGTGTATATGAACTGGCAAAAATAATGATGATAAGACATTTATAAGGGATGGAAACATAGAGTAAATGCAAAAGTACAAATATAAATAAGCTACACAAAACACTTCCTTTCCAAAGATAGATAGATAGATAGATAGATAGATAGATAGATAGATAGATAGATAGATAGATAGATAGATAGATAGATAGATACTTTATTAATCCCAAGGGGAAATTCACATGCTCCAGCAGCAGAATACTGATAAAAAAAACAATATTAAAGAGTGATAAAAATGCAGGTATAACAGACAATAACTTTGTATAATGTGAACGTTTACGCCCCCGGGTGGAATTGAAGAGTCGCATAGTGTGGGGGAGGAATGATCTCCTCACTCTGTCAGTGGAGCAGGACAGTGACAGCAGTCTGTCGCTGAAGCTGCTCCTCTGTCTGGAGATGATACTGTTAAGTGGATTCTCCATGATTGACAGGAGCCTGCTCAGCGCCGGTTGCTCTTTCACGGATGTCAAACTGTCCAGCTCCGTGCCTACAATAGAGCCTGCCTTCCTCACCAGTTTGTCCAGGCGTGAGGCTTCTCACTTCTTTATGCTGCCTCCCCAGCACACCACCACGTAGAAAAGGGCACTCGCCACAACCATCTGATAGAACATCTGCAGCATCTTATTGCAGATGTTGAAGGACGCCAGCCTTCTAAGGAAGTATAGTCGTCTCTGTCCTCTCTTGCACAGAGCATCAGTTTGGCACTCCAGTCCAATTTATCATCCAGCTGCACTCCCAGGTATTTATAGGTCTGCACCCTCTGCACACAGTCACCTCTGATGATCACGGGGTCCATGAGGGGCCTGGTCCTCCTAAAATCCACCACCAGCTCGTTGGTTTTGCTGGCGTTCACTTGTAGGTGGTTTGAGTCGCACCATTTAACAAAGTCCTTGATTAGGTTCCTATACTCCTCCTCCTTCCCACTCCTGATGCAGCCCACGATAGCAGTGTCGTCAGCGAATGTTTGCACGTGGCAGGACTCCGAGTTGTATTGGAAGTCCAATGTATATAGGCTGAACAGGACCAGAGAAAGCACAGTCCCCTGCAGCTCTCCTGTGCTGCTGACCACAATGTCAGACCTGCAGTTCCCGAGACGCACATACTGAGGTCTGTCTGTAAGATAGTCCATGATCCATGCCACCAGGTATGAATCTACTCTTATAAATAATCTAATAAATAAAATCTAATAAAGTTCAAAGGGCCTTGTTACACATAAGTTTTGTCATATGTATATCAATGGGGCGAATCCTCCCATTAACTCTTTTTCAAATGTATTCCAGATATAACATTTCTTGGTCCATTCTGTTTTCAAATAAGAGCCAACCATACTCTGTGTCAGGTTTCATGAGCAAATTAATGCTCAGTTCCCAAATAACTAGCTTTAAAAATAATTTACTTGGATGGCATATGTTCATTGATGGATGAAATTGAGAAGGAATTTTATTAATGTAATCTAAATTTTGTTCTTTATTCCTCATGCTTTTGGGATAGGATACAGCTTTGTAACACAAGGTTAATTTTTTTAGTCATGTTTACACAAGACAATATGTAATTTGCCTCATCATCTGCATTTAGTAACAGACTAAAATAAAAAACACATAGAAACAAAATGATTTAAAAAGTTAACGTGAAAATTTTGAAATTTTTACGTCATTTAAAAATAAATACTTCACTGACTACTTCTAACAGTTTGCTATATACTCAATAAATTTTTATTATTTATGATATTAAAAAGCCAAGTGGCACTAGGAAGAAAGAAATTCTGTGGAGTGGTTCTTGTTTGTTTTTAAAAACAACTATCTCCCTGGTTTACTGAAGTTGAGTTCTGTGTGTAATGGGTGTCTGTCATAAACTGAGATTAATTTCAGTTTCTTCACCATCATCCTCTTACATACAATTACTAAATCAAATACATCCAATAATTTTGCCAGCAGATTGTAACCTTTGGGAGTATTTTTAAATTTTGATTTGTGAGACCACTAAACCAGGCACAGTAATGACAGAGTGTATCATACTGTTATAAAAGGACAACATGAGGTCCCTGTCCACTTTAAATAGTCAGATTTTATGAAGGAGAATTGCAGTTTGAGTGCAGTTAAAATATGTATTTTTGTATTAATATTCTAATTTAAATTATTTAGACAAGTTCATTAATATTTCTATTTCGTCTTTATTTCTACCTCTTCCTCCTGAAAAATGAGTGGTGAACCTACAGATATCTGCATTTTAAAGTCAAATATAATTTCTTTAGTCTTTCTGACATTTAAAGAAAAAGAGTTCTTACTGCACCAATTTATTAAACATACAAATTGGTTGGAGTAGTGGGTTTTGTCCCATCCACCACCACACATGGTATGCATCTTATCACCATAGTGTTATCTGCATACTTCATAATGGATCAGGAGTCATTGTCCTGTAACAGGTCTAGAGTATAAATTGTAAATAGTAAAGGAGACAGAACACAGCCTTAGGGAGCCCTTGTATTTTAAGTAATGACCTCTGAAAAAGGGTAATGTACTTTGACTACTGAATGATTTGAAAGAAGTCTTGAATCTAATGTAATAAGAGGTTAATATTCATTAGTATGTGAGGCTATATACTATTGATGAGGAAATCATATCATGTAAGCTTATTTGTGTTTTCTGTTAATTAAAAAACAGTTTGGTATTTCAATACTTTTTTGTCTTTCATGGCACTAGAGAGTGGCAACATGTTGCATGAATGCTGAAGAAAAATCCAGAAATAATACACTGACATGCAAGTTGTGCTTTTTTAAAAAAAGAGTACATTATGATGAAAGCTAAACAGCATAGGATCTTTTACACTTCTGTTTGCACAGTAAGCAAATTGGTTATCTTCAAAGATTTAGCCTCTGTCATTGAAATGGTTTTTCAGTAAATGTTCAAAGTATTTCATTGGAATAGAATTAAGCACCACTGACCTATTGTCATTCAGATTGCTTGGCCTTGAAACCTTAGTACCTGGGGTATTCATTGACTATTTCCACAGCTCAGGTACAGTACCACAGCTCAGACTTTTGATTGATACCGTTAAACTACCTCTTTTTTCCCCTATAGATCATTATACTTTATTCAATTGACCAGTCCATCCTTTGTTGGAAAACCCACTTTTTTTCTACCTCAATTTCCTGCAGATCATTTTGTTTTTTCAAAAGCAGTACTTTTATCTTTGGTGATCCATGGCATATAATTTAGGTACGTTTCTATAGATTCATATTTTTTCATACATTTACTGATAGTGCAAGTGACCTCATTTAATGTCCATGAGGATGTCAGCACATTCTAGTCAGTACAGTAGAAACATTTCTTGTTAGCTCCACCATACTGTTATCACACCATTTCTTTGTTTTACATATAGCTGGCTTTTCTTGTTTCGGTTTCTGCTTTTATGTTTGTGAAAAATGATATGGTCAGATTTATCCAGGGCTACTCTGTGATTGTGTCTGTAGGCTTCAGAGATGTTTCTATAACACTTTTCCAGTATGTTGTTCCCATTAGTATTAATATAACCAATCAGATTATTAGATTTTCAGTTTTTGAATAGTTGTTTGCATAACAATTCCCATATCAGTATGTGGCAGTGCATGAACTACTGGTTTGATTAAATTCATGCAGCATATATTATTGATGAAGTCCAACAGTGAGTAGCTCAATATACAGTGTGCAGATGTGCTCTCTCACAATGATATTGTTATACCACTTTTTATTAACAATAGGCAGACCCAAGTCAGGTTTATTGCCTGATATACATAGTACAATGAAATTCTTACTTGCATGCTCAAAACAGATGACAACAATACAATAAATAAATGAAATGCATACAACATGCAACTAATGTACAATTATATACAACATGTGCAATATTTCCAAATGTTATATATTTGTACACAGTTTGTTATGTTAAAATGTTTGTTCTTTGATTAGTTTAACAGCAACCTTAAAATGGGTCAGTAGAAACTGTCCCTGAATTAACTGGGTGTTCTGTATCATTTGCCAAAAAGAAGGTCCTAAATTGTACTGTTTACCTCTGTAGGGTGGCAAGTGACAGATAGGGGTTGCCACTGAGCCCCAAACACAACAACTGACGTGAACAATCACAGGTTCAAATATAGTGATTTTTACTTTGTTCTGATACTCTGCATAGCACTATATTTTCAGGGATGGTGTAACCTTCATCTTTTTTCTATTCCTCTCAACTTCTCTTCCTCCTCACAACTATTGTCTGCTACCTCCTGACTCTGACATCCTGTAGTGAGGCAGAGGACTCTTTTTAAGCCAGATCCTGGAAGTACCTCCGGTGTTTGTGCAAAGTCCAGAGGATGTACTTCCAAGTCAAGCAGAAGTTAGCATAAGGCTAACTCCCCTTATCTTTCCATCCTTATGGTCCCCCATCCAGGGAAGGGATTACCATTCTTTTTGGACAGGATTCCAGAGAATCCTCTATGGCACTTACAGTGTCCCAAATAGAAGGAAGAGCAGTGCCAAATTCACTACCCTCTGCAGGGCTGTACAATCTTGAGCTGAACAAGTGTTGTACCAGGATTTGATGAGGATGGACTTAACTGTGCCCATGTAGAAGTTCATGAAAACAAATGGAGAAATGTGAGCTGTTATCAAATGTTTGAGGGAGTAGAGGTGCCTTTAAGCCTTTTTGACAAGAGACGGAATGTGTTGTGCCCACTTCAATTTGTCTGTGATGGGAACTCCAAAACTTCAAGAGCATCCCCTGCAATGCAGAAGAAAGTGTGGTACAGTGATCCCTCGCTATATTGCGCTTCGTCTTTCGCGGCTTCACTCCATCACGGATTTTAAATGTAAGCATATGTGAATATATATCGCGGATTTTTCACTGCTTCGCGGATATCTGCGGTCTACAGTACGTGTGCTTCCTCAGTTGATTTGCCCATTTGAATTCAAACAAGGGACGCATTTGAATTGAAACAAGGGACGCTATTGGCGGATGGCTGAGAAGCTACCCAATCAGAGCACGCGGTTAAGCTCCTGGGTGCTGCTGATTGGCTCAGCGACGGAGTGCTGCATTAACCAGGAAGTCTAATCTCACTCATTCAGCATTAAGATGCAAATGATTGCAGAAAAGGTAAAAGTTTTGGATATGTTGAAGGAAGGAAACAGCTACACCGCTGCAGGACACAATTACAGCATAAATGAGTCCACGATCCTTTTTATTTAAAAAGGAGGAAAAGCATATAAGATCTACGGCCACAGTGTCTTTTAACCAGGGCGCAAAATGAGTTGCAAGTGGACGTGATAAGGCAGTAGTCTGGATGGAATCTGCTTTAGGGATTTGGATTGAAGAGTGATGGAAGAAGAACAACGGCGGTGCTAAAAAGTCGCCTGAAGAGGCTCCTTTAGAAGAGCTGTAATGCTATCCTTTGTTGTGCAGTAAAATTAAACTCATCGTTATCGGACAAGTCGTCGTGTCATTGTTGGTGAGTAACCATAATTGATTATTTACGTACAGTACTTATTACATGTACATAGTTTAGTGTCACTGTACACACATTTTACTGTATACAATTTTTCTTGCATTGTACGTATTTATTGATGGTGGCCTGTCTGTCGTAATGGCTGTAACATATGTGATATCGGAGACGCTCGATATCTTTAAAATAATATTTAGGTTTTACTGTATGTAAACTGTGTTTACATACATAATTTCAACGAATCTTACCTAATATCTAAGAGAATACAAAGGGTTTATGCTGTATAATTGTGCGTGAAATGTTTATAATAGCGTGGGAGAGTTTATAAGGGCTTAAAATATATAAAAATAACCACATAAACATATGGTTTCTACTTCGCGGATTTTCTTATTTCGCGGGTGGCTCTGGAACGCAACCCCCGTGATGGAGGAGGGATTACTGTATACCTTTTGTTTTCTGGAGCCTATGATCAGCCACCTGTCTTCTTACCACTTAAAAAAAAATCCAACTATTTCATTATCTGTGTCAGAGTTATTATTCTTAAACCATGTCTCAGTAAAGCAGATTAGGCAGCTTTCATGGTACTCATGGAGCTATTGCACAGGTGTTCTCAGTTGTTCCAGTTTATATCCTAACAGCATTGTGTTGTAAATAATGTTTGTTGGCAGTGGTGACTTAAAATTTCCAAGCTCCGACCTCAGTTGTATTCAAATTCCACCCTCTCTCTTTGCTGTTGAAGTTTCATACCTTTTAATATATGCAGGATGGTAGCAGTACATGAGACATTACTCGTGCCGTAGATAGTTCCATTGATAGTAGTACATCCTGGTTATAGATGAACAGTGCTGGCCATCCACCTGGAATAGGCAGAGTGTAAATGCACCAATGGTTTCAAAAGGCAACAACAATCAAAATCAAATCATCCATCAAAATAGGAAACATTTACAAATTTAGAATTTTGCAGGATAAAGCTACTGACAGAATGACTGACTGGTAATAGAAAGAAAAGAAACAAAATAAAAAAATTTAAATATAGGTCTGAAATCACAAAAAGATGCACAGAGATGTCTGCTTCAGTGCATTGACTGGGTAAGGTCATACGAACAGAACCTGGCAAAGGACAAAGTAGATATACAATATGAACAGATCGATATTTAGTTTTTATTGCAATACAGTGTAATTTATACTTTTGTTTGATAAAGACTCTTTTTTTTTTCCTTAGGAAACTGTATTCCTTTAATGTGGCTAGTGACATCCTTTACATGTTCTGTATTTCTGTGATAGTGTAGTTTTCTATGCTGGACCAGTAACATCACTTGAAGAGAGGCCCACTGAATCAACAACCCATTTAATAAGACAGGCTTTGGTTATGCGATGCACTCTCACCCATTGGAGTTAGGAACAGCAAGAAAGAATAAAGACCAAACTTATGACCATTATCCACACAACACTGCACTTGTTCTCTTTGACACACTATAATTGACTGCAAAAAAAAAAATTAAAGAAGTATGTCAAGAAACACTACATAGGTTCCTTTATACTTACATCAATGTGCCTTTACAGTGCCTCACTGTGACTGCCTTTCTTTTTTGTAATTCTTGTGTGTATTAAAGGAAGGTTGTTGTTTTGTCTTTCTTTCTGTCTTTCTCTCTATCTTGTCCTGCTGTCAGATTGTGTGTAAATTGCTGTGGTCTGGAGTGGGCATTTATGTGGTTCCTCACATAAGGATGTTTGGATGAAGGTGCCATAAGGATGTTAAGCATTTTGTTTGTTTGTTTGTTTGTTTGTTTTTTTCTTACTTTTTCTTTTTAGCATATGGTGGGGACTAATTAGTTAATTATTTAAGTCTTTTTATTATTTTGTTTTTGAACATGGATTTGATTGTTGTTTTAACTCCTTCATTTGTGGGAGAGCAGGACACGATGCCAGTGAGTGTAAACGGATTGATATTGCTAGCAATAAAGTGATTGAGGAAGATTATGATGAAAACACTACAGAAAATGAGCCTTAAGGTGCAGACAAGACATCAGATCATGAATCTGAATAGTAAGGAGAGTTCAGGTGGAAAATTACTTATTTTAAATCAGACTCCTATTCAGAGCATTTACTCTTAAGCCAACAACTTGTAGAAAATACAATGGTCTCGCAAGTATCTGTAAACAATAGGGTGGACGGTAATGAATCAGGTGAGCTGGTGGCAGCTGGTGCAACACCCAGCAATAAATATTACGAATGGTGTGCTGCCTGTAATAATCAAGGACAAGGTTAACTTTATTTATTATTTGAGAATATACCAGTGCACAGCCGAATGAAATTATGTCACCCGGCCCAATTATGTGTAAGAATAGACAACAAAGATAAACTAGAATAACAATTAAAATAAGGTTTAAAAAACAAAGAATCGTTAAAATATTGCACAGATGAGTTACATATTGCACTTTACTAACAAGCTAGTATTTTGGTATCAGACAGATCATTATTTAAGATTCTTATGTCTTATAGTTCGAAACTTTCATGAAATCTGGCAGTTCTGCACTGTATGATTCTGTAGTGCTTGCCAGAGGACAGAAGGGAAAACAGACCATTTTGGGCTTGAGTGTGATCTGTTATAATGTTGTTGGCCCTGTTAAGGCAGTGTTTGCTCTATGGCAAGATGTCCCATTTATTTTCTCAGTTGCTGTCACCACACTCTGCAGGGAGCCATTATAATCCCAATATCAGACAGAGATGCAGGGCATCAATATACTCTCTATACTCCCTCTGTAGGAAGTGATGAGGGTGGGAGGAATGAGGCAAGTCCTTTACATTTGCCACAGGAAGTGCAGTCGCTTCTGTCCTCTCTTGACTACGGAGGAGGTGTGTTAGGTCCTGGAGAGATCATTTGTTATCTCCACTCCCAGGAAGTTTGTGCTCCTGGTTGATTCCACATTGGAGCCTTTGGAAGAGAAAGGAAGGTGGGCGACAAGCAGGACTGAGGGGACTACTGGTCTATTGTGGTCCTAACTCGAGTGCTGCATTTTTGCATAAAAATACATTTTCTTGCACTGCTTACATTTCCTCTGTCTTCAGACAGTGATAGGAGGAAGCTCCACCGCTTCTCAAAGTAGAGGTGGCTGTGGTATGAACAGTATTAGAAACGTTATGGGGCAATACTAGAAATTTGTATGTATTATAGGTGTAACTTTTGTATTAATATAAATGATTACTTTCTGGATTTGTGGCTCAGACAGTCATGTGCAGTACAGTCACGTTAGGGGTGCAAGAAAAAAGAAACAGTGTATTTAAAAATGTTGTCAGCAATGTTAACTATTTCCACAAAATCCAGTAACTAATGAATTTCTCTGCATGTTTTTTTTTTTGTCTTGCTGGTCAATGTGCTTCTGTCTTTTGACGTTTTTCCTTGTTTTCTTCCTACATCTGCTGTTTCTCTGGATACTTCAAACATCAATTTCTGTTCTCAAAAGGAAACCTTTTAATTTTTTTAAATGTTGCTGTAGATTAAACACCCTTATGTGTTTCTTTTTTTTTTTTTTTTTAATTGATCTGGAGTTTTCAAAGAATACATTTGTTTTGCGAGTGGGAATTTCTCAAAAAAAAATCAAGAATAACAGTCTGATTGTAATTTTTAGGCTAAATTAGCTATTTTTTAAATGGATTTAAACTACCTCAACAATAAACAGTGCAATAAGCCTTTATACATTGATCAAGTTGGGGTAGTGATGGTTCTGGGGAAAAAAGTCCAAAGTCTGGTCAAATGACTTCTAACTAGAAAACAATAATTGTGACAAATAATCAGCAACAGCAGGTTGTGGTAGCTGCTGCTTTCATAATTTTACTCAAATGTACAGCTTCTGTGCAATAAATAGTATACTTTAAAATGTGCCCCTTCTTCAAAGTTTTTCCCTCTGTTACTAGAGGTTCTTACAATTTCTAGGCCTTCTGTTGTAATCTTTTTTTTGTTTCTATCTGCAAGTTAACATTTTAAAAATGACCTTGTTCTACAGTTCATATAGTATTAATATTTATTATATTATTATAATATATATAATATTTCAAGTGTAAACTAAAACATTTTTATATGTGTGTATATATAATACTGTGGAAAAAAATCTTTGCCTCCCCGAAAAACAATAAAAGATGTTTTACTTACACGGGCAGAAAGTATTTATTCTTATGTTTCATTGATACAATGAAAATATAAAAGAATTTCTGGTGTTATTTTAAAAATTCTCTTTGGGTCAATGCTGTATCAGTTTTTTCAAGTAGTACTGTAGTAAATTCTCACAAGCTTCCTGAAAGATTTGCCATCATTCTTCTTTTGAATTTTTGTTTTGTCCACTGTCCCTTGTGATCCCACACAGTACAAAATAATTTTCTTTTTAACTGTTAGTCTTTCTGTAAATATAGCACATAATCATATGCTTCTTTGCATAAATAACAGTACTGTACTGATGATGGGTTATATTTGCTGCACACTGTGGCCTGTTTAAGCCTCAAGTTATGGAGATTTGGGACAGTTTATAAAATGTTAATGAAAGACCACAAAATGGATTTACAGTAAATACTAAGTTCATGACAGTATGTTCTTATTAAGAACTTCTTAATCACTTTTTATTCTCTGCTAGTAGTATATTTTTCCAGTGTAACTGATGTATCATGTATACTATTGTATTGTTTCATTGTTCATTTTATTTGTCATTTTATCTAACTTTTCCTGTCTTTTATTCAGGTGACTCTCCTCCTGGATTATCAAAGGAGATCACAAGTGCCTTGGCAAGTGTACCTGGATTTGAAGGGGTCACTTTCCCACTGGATGAGGATTTGGAGGGATTCAACATGCTGTCTGATGCTGACCTTATGCTTTCTGATACTTCTGTCGAGGACTCACTCCGTTCTGACCGGCTCAAGTGAGAATTACAGGAAAGTGGTGGTGGGAAGACTAAAGTCTACACTCAATTCGAAGAAATGGGTTCAAGAACCATTAGTGAGAATTGGCTATGCTGCCAGAAGGTTTTGTATTCTTAGATTTGAGTGTCATTTGTGGCCTTGTTTCCATGTTTAGTACATCCCCTCAAAGTATTCTTTTATAGCTCATTTAAGAGTGTGCTCTAAATGATTACCCTCAAACCCTCCCACCACTTCTGTCTCTTAATGCCTGCTATGTAGGCAGATATCTAAAGATCCTAGGGCTCAAATACCACTGTTGTCATTGAGTAGATCATACATTGAGCAAATAGTTACAGCCACAAGAATGGGACCAGCATAGTCAAACTGACCAATGAATAAGGAACTTGGCTTCAGTGTGCAATGCTGTTGACATGGAAAGACTTACCAGATGGATATCTAATATGCAGTGCAGAGTGGCAGTTGGCCTATTTTTCTGGGAAAGCTCAATGTACTGCATCTTGGAATACATGACCAGCTCACTGGATTTGCAGTGTAACTGAAAAGAGGAGGAGTTTTAATGATTTTGATTTAAAGAAATGCAGACAACACAGTAAGGGCAGTGTTTTTTTGTGGTTGCTTCTTATGGTAGAATTTAAAGGATTTGTAAGTTAAACTGAGCTATGGAGAGATTAGCAGCTCTTTGAAAGTAGCAGAGAGTATTGAACACTGCAACAGAGAAGAGAAGAGTGCTAATGTAGCTGCAGTGCAGTAGTAAAGAGTTCAAGATGTAACCCACATAGTAAATGGTTCAACCATTTAATTTCTGTCAAGCCTCAAATTCTGAAAGCACAAAAAGCAGGAGTGTTAAACTGGGTGCCTTTAGATTTCACGAGTAGCTCAGGGAGTAGAACAGAAAGAGCTCCGTTGTCAAATTTTAATAAGGGTTCCCTTCATTCCTGTTAATATGGTCATGTCACCATCTATCCTAAAGGGCTTCCCATGTTTACATATCCCAATATGGCTTGACAGCAGGGAATATGTCAGTTACTGTAAATCCCACCCCCAACCCCCAGATTGTGCCTCTGAATTTACAGAACAAAGTGTCTTATAGTTGCACTGTATACATTCCTCCACTTTACCACTAGAGGGCAAAATTTAGCTGCAAAAGGTGAAGGCCTATTCAAGTAGATTGTCATTGTGTTTTTAATTTATTTTTTAGTACAATTGTGGCTGGCATGAAATTGTATGTTTTTAATACGTAATTAAATCTTCCTCTGAAGCTGTTGCTGTAGCAATGTTTAATAGCGGTCTAGCATTGTTCCCTCTTGGATGGGTTATTCAAAATGGGGAAAAAAAACGGGCAGTGTTTGAAGAAATGCGCTGAGATGGTAGTATGTGAGGTTAAAATACTGTACAAGCACAGGCATGTCAAGATTCAGAAGGGGAAATCCCCCAATGCAGCGCTTTCCAGCAACTTAGGTCACTATGTTCAAGTAGAGAGCAATGCTGCTAACACTTCCTCAGTTCTCTAAAGCCACAGTGACCCTTGCTCTAAAAGATAATGAAGACCAAAAAGTACTAGTTTGTCATTAGTCCTCATCTAAATAAAGACAGTAAAACAGCCAAAAAGTAAAGTGGTAAAAAAGAAACAAAGAAGTTTAACATTGAATAAAAAGATCATGTCTTCACGACTTACTCAGTATCTTTGATTTATTCTTATGAATTCTGTCAGCTTTCATGATTTTAGTGGCCTTCTAGAAATATAACTTATTTTTCTCTATAAAGAAATGTAACAAGAGTGCCTGAAGTGCCAATTTGGATGTATAGATCAAACATAGCAGAATTATTGCTATAATAACTCAGAACCAGCTCAGTGTCATCTTATTACATAATAATCTTACATGCTGCTTTGATAGTCCAGCTTTCTGATATATTGCTACAACAAGCAGTTGCAGGCAAGATTCCAATGTTTAGTGTGTGTCATTAGCAGACATTGAGCCAATAAATAACAAAATTAGCCATCTGTCTGTAAATACTTCTGTCATGCCAAGCATAGGTTTCTGTTGTTTAATGACTTGCAATGTTTTTTTTTGTTTTTTTTTTTCCATTGTCATATGGGGTTCAGTTTTAAAACCTTTTAAATTTTTTGTACTTCTTTTAAATGTGATATTTCTTCATTTTGTATATAGCAATTTGCTAACGGTTCATTTTAATGTATTGTTATAGAGCTAATGGGAAAGAAACTTCACCTGTAAATAGTTCATAATAGCCATATGCTCTTCTTTAAACCTAACATAAGGTATCTCAAGATTTTTTTAATGACAAAGTGTGTATGTTCTCTCATTTTTCAAATGGAAACAATGGAAAATAGCACTGTTTATTTTACAGATAAAAAATGAAAAAAGCACTTGTAACTTTGAAAGGCTTACTCAATTACTTACTTAATGTTTGTAGCTAACTGTCCGTGAAACCCATCCCACTTTCCTTCTTTTAAACATGCATCATCTTAATGTTGTTTCTTTATTGGTAATATCTATTGTGCAGTTCACTTTGTGTATTAATTTGATATTAACATTTAATGGTTATTGACACTGGATTTTATTTTAGCCAGGCTCCATTTGGTTTATTTGCTTTGAAAGTTGCATCAGTTTGCTAATTGTTCTTCTCACTGAAAGCACGCTATATAATTGTGGAAGTGAGCAGAGCTTTGTATTATGAATTTTATTTACGTAAGTTCAGGTCCTGTACAGTAGAGCACTTTTTATAAGACATAATACGTACAACTCTCTGTAGATTTACTTAGTTGTGTGGTCTTACAATAACCCGATCATTTACTTATTATGAGAATGCTATTGTCAAGTACTGAATGGAACCAAAAGTGTAATTCATATTTACAAAGAAAATAAGGGCTTGTGTATTCTATTCATCCAACCTTTTTTTTAACCTGTTAATTCAGAGTAGTGTTGCAAGGAAGCAGAATCTTTTCCAGCGTCAAAGCAGGAAACAGCCCTATGTGGGATACCAATGTATAGCAGTGTTTGTCCCCAAACATAAGTCATTTAGACATTACAGCTGACCTGGCCTCTTATCTTTGAAATGTAAAAAGGAACCAGATCACCTGACAGAAACCTGACCATAAGTCACCACAGCTAGTTATCAAATGTGGAGCCAGAGCTCTATGGAGCCCCAGTGCTACTGCTGTACCACTAACCAACCCTGCCTTATCCAGTTCACACTTAACAATTTTAAATCAACTAAACAAGTGTAAGTTTTCCTCATATGCTTTTTAGGGTAGCCTTTTTCATTTTGTTAATACCGTACTTATTAAACGGGGCATTGTTAAGGTCCTTAAGTTCCAACTCCATTGTTTTAAATAACTTGGATAAGTTAAAATGAAGAGAATTATGTACAGTATGTAGTTTTCCACCAATGTTCCAAAAATAGGACAATAATAAAGTTTTACCAATAACACATTTAGCTGAAATGGCTTTCTTGGTTAAGGTTCAGATTATTAATAAAAACCTTATCCAGTCCTTTAATATGATGCAGTTCAAAATTAAAAATGTGTACCTCTTTTAAAACTGTCTCCATTCACTTGCAAAGAACTGACTTTGCCATTTTTATCCTAAAGCATTCACAGGTTTATTAGGGGAGATACAACCTGCTAATTTCCTGGTATATTTTAATTGAAAAAAAGGATTTGTAAATTACTTAGACTACTATGAAGGTTGTTTTCTAAAACATTATTACACTAGACTTGATATAGAGCTACAGTGGGAGTCTTTTTTCTTTTCCAAAGATTTTGCCTAAAGTTTAACAGCCATCATTTAATCCAGGTTTAGTAACGGCCTGAATTACTTGGTTTAGAAAACACAAGATTAATTTAATGCAGTGCCACTTTAAAATTAGTGCCTTTTTAGCATGTCAAACCCAGTTTTAGTATTAAATAGAGAATAATGGGAAAATGAAGAGAAAAACATTACTAGTACTTTAATATTTAATGTATCATTATAAGTGTTTTGTTAAGTTCACTAATGAACTGTTAAAAAGTTTGTTTATTTTACGTCATATTTCAGATGATCTGCACCATATTCATGTAAATCACTTTTTTTCTCCAAATTATATATTTTAATTAATAGTACGGTAAATTTAATAAAATTAAAAAATTTTGAAATTGCACCGTCAGATTCTAAAATTCTTCCCATAGTTTGTCAGATAAACATTACTCATGCCCCCGCTTTTCAGTTTTATATTAAAACCTTTGAATTTGTTCACTGCCATCTTTTGGGTGCTAGCAATAACAAGGAAGTTACCTGAAATGAGTAAGTCAGTGCCGGGATATACATGAGGAATATGTAACGTTTCAAGATACACTTTCCTGGATTTTCTTTAGATGGTACTGCTAATTGTTAGTGGCATTTGAATGCAGATCTTTACTTTCACAGTACGTTTCCTAAGCTTTCTGACAAAAATCAAAATGCCATCACCCAGGTTAAATGTATTATTCAATTAATGTTATTATTAAGTAAATGTTTTAAAGGCTAGACAATCATAAACACCTCTAGCGCCTTTTCACAATCTTAGAAATAGTTGTTTAAGACCTGTAAATGTTTTCATTCCAATTCCAAATTAACTTTTGTTATGGATTCTTTTGTACAGTAAAATGGAAGTGCACAAAAAATCCCAAATTTCATATACATTTTTTTTTATCCTTGAGAAATGTCTATGGGGCGATAGTAATCAGTACGTTTTAGTTTCAGCCTGGTATTCTTGTTCTTTAGCATTTTTACATGAGGCCTGAACTTTTTGTAATTCAACTCAATGGGTCCAAGTTAGCACACTGTACTTAGAACGTTAAAATTTCCACACATCATTTTCAGACTCCTTTCAGTAAAGTAAACCCTGTGTTGTTTTTGTAACTGGTAGCAAATAAGGAAATATTTTTATTGATGCTGTTATAGTTTTATGATATAAAGTGAACTCCATTTCACATAATTTTTAAAGGTTGATCTTTGTAATAATGTCATGCTGCAGTGAATTTCCACTGGATTATATAGGATTTTGGTGGAATATTAAGTCCAGTAAGTTGGACTACTGTATGTGGTTGCAGGGCACAATGTATTGCTTCTTCTACAACAGCATACTTATGAAAATATTCTGAATTCCTTAAAATAAAGATATTATAGGTGACTGTTGTATGAAAAAGAGTGGTGTGCATCAGTAAACAAGTTGTAAGCACAATGATAAGTATATTAATCTTCTTCTTTCAGTTAGCCACCAACGAGTTGTGTTCATTACACATCCATGCATAGTAACCTATTTGATAAATATTGTATCTTTCCATATAAGGGGGTCATGTGAACTGAGAAAATCTACACAACATGTTACAATTACATAGCAGGACTGACCATTCATAATACCTTGCAAGATGTGCCAGATGTTGTGGTGATCTGCTATTTTTGTTTGCTTGTTTTTTGTTTTTCAACTTTATTTCTCAGATTTAACAGAACAAAAACTACACCCTCTAGTTTATTTTCCTGGTTGATTTAATGTTGTACATTAACTGAAACATTCTTCTATGGACAAAGGACAGGCCATACGCCCTGTGGAAAAGTCACATGAAAAATGGAGAGAATACACAGCAAGTTGACAGCCCTGTTGGGAATTAAATTAGAGACCAAACTTTAAGAAAAATAAATCAAACAATGAGAAGAAGGAGAGAAGTCAATTTTGCTAGTGAGCACCGAAATTTCTGCTTTAATGCCATCAGGTTGCAGGTTCATAGCTTTATAGCAAAACATCTCAACACAAAATCACTGCATGTACTTAAGGAGCAGAGACAGATACAGCTAACATCATGTCAAATGTCTAATGTAGCGTTAAAATTGTTATTTAATTTTATGGTCAATAAGCCAAATGTTATTGGACAATGTTAAAATGCAAACCCAGGCTGTAGTGCAGTCATACACTTTTGGGACGAATGGCAGAAGCCAAGGCAAGGTTTAAACAGATTTCCATATTTTAAATTTGTGCATGCAACTTCAGGAAGTGACATGAGATTTATTTAAGTTCAAGATATATGTACACAAGACTTGTTTATTCTGTTAGTAACAATAAATCTTTAAAGGAAAATGAATAAAGCAAAAAAGTGCATGCAAATTCATATGGATACATGCCAAAATGAATTAACTTTGGATTATTTTATAAATGAATTTTGCTTGTGTCCAACAAACACACATACTCTGTTCTGTTCGAATTGCATATTTCTGCTTTTGAAGACCTGTTTGTCTCCTGTCTAAGTTTGACATTCTTTGTTACCGTGCCAACAACAAATTGCAAAAAAAATAGTAGTTACATTAGAGGCATATATTCTATGTTCCTGATCTAGAAGTCCTTACAAGTTCACAATAGTTTATCTTGCTGAACAGTATGGCTTGAATGTGTTGATAGGAGATTTTGCCATTCTGCGTAAAGTGTGCTAAAACAGAATCATTGATGTTACGGTTAAAGGTTTCAGACCTAGCTTACAAAATGCTGAGAAGTTGTGTAACCCATGTGAAAAACCCAGATTTATTTCACTCAAAGACATTTCTCAGGGTCAGAGAGCAGATGTGAAGTTGTTTTTTTGCTTCAACCATTCTTTTAAATCTGATGGAGTCCAGTCTAGGGTCTTCTGTCTTGTTGCAGTGTCTAAATGAGAAACATGTTTTCATGTATAACTGCATTGTTTTCTGTGCTTGTCAACTGTTACTATAAATGTTTGTTCATTTACAATTTAATGGGTTTTTTTCTGGTAATATTTTTCTTTTGTTTCCTAATTAAATTGCATATGTGTACAGCATCAACAATGGGATGGGGAATGGGGAATGATTGGGGTTCAGAATGTACAAATGTGGTTCTTTATATATTGTTAAATATTTCATAGATGGTATATGGAAATGTTGTTTTCCTTTTTTTATTAAAATATTTTAAATAAAATCCACCTTTTCACTGTATCAAAGTAATTGTTTTATTTGATTACTGTATTTAATACTGTATAAAGCAATGTTCATTTACTCCCACAGCTCAAAGTTCATGTCAGGGTGGGCAACAAAGTGCCAGCACTTGACTGAACTCCTGTGTTCATTCAAATAATTAAAAGGGTGTACAAATGGATGTTGGTTTCATATTGGAATTATTTTAAGGTTTTTTCCCCATTTTTGAACTGAGGCTTAACTACTGTATTACTGAAAAAATGAAATCCCTCTATGACTATTTGCACAATTAACTTCATATACAGTCGAAAATCCTTTGGTGTATAGTGGCATACCACATTGAAAAGTAATACTATTCTCCATGCAAAATGTGAAGAGTTTAAGCATTAAAATGTTACTGAGTGGACCCTATAGGATAAAAGGATTTTTTGAGTAGCTCAAAAATATTTTCACAAGATGGATATCTTTAAAATGTAGACAGTAAATAAGGCTTAGCAATTGTCTGATAAATAAATTACAGTAGACCCCCGCGAAGTCGTGGTTCAGGGTTCGCGGACTCAGTCGTACGCGGATTTTTTCTTAGAACCTAACTATTAATTGTTAGCGGAAAGCGCAAATATCCTCCGCAATTTTTTATGGCTTTTTTCGTGGCAATACTGTGCTGTAGAGAGAACAGGAAGCAACCGCTGAGGGAAACGCAGTTTGGAATGGTGAAAGTAGTCAACCCAAGAGCGTTATTCATTTCTCCTTGCTGCTGATTGACTGGTGCCCTGTGACGTGTCTCCTGGTGAGTGGGTTTACCACCGCTGAGGGAAATGCGGTTTGGGATGCTGAAAGCAGCCAATCCGAGAGCATTATTCATTTCTCCTTGCTGATTGATGATCGACTGCTGCTTTGTGACGCATCTCTAGATGAGTGGGTTTACCACCACGGTTTGGGATGGTGAAAGTAACCAATCCGAGAGCATTATTCATTTCTCGTTGCTGATGACTGACTGTTGCTTTGTGATGCGTCTCCAGCTGAGTGTCCTCGTGTTTTCCATTTTGTTATTGTTTTGCACACAATGTCGTCAAATCGCTCTGCACCTTTTAAGGCTTCTGGAACTGAGCCTAAGCACCAGAAGAAGTTTAAAACACTCCAGGAGAAGGTTGAACTACTGGATTTGCTCCTGGTAACTAAAAGTTATCCTGCAGTTGCGTGCCACTATGGCATTAATGAAAGCACCGTATACTACATAAAGAAGAATGAAGCAGCAATCTGGAGTACCATATCTGTACATTTCTGTGATAGTGCCAAAAAGGTAACGACCATAAGGAATAAAAATATTGTCAGGATGGAATCTGCCTTGGCACTTTGGATCACCGACTGCAGGAAGAACATCCCCTTGGATGGTAACATCATCAGTGGGAAAGCACGGAAATTGTACCAGCAGTTCGCTACAGGAGACAATGTAGCAACTTCCTATCACAATGTTCCTGAAACCAATAATGAAAAGCCAGCACGAAACCCCACCAGAAGAAGACCCGTACAAAGATACGACTCCTCCTGAAGCGCCTGAAGAAGAGGCGCCACCTGAGGAGTTTTAAACAGTACAGTACATACTATACAGTGCGTATAGCGGTAACATCGGTATTTTACATTCTAGCACCGTGGGAGACATAGCAGTACAGTACTGTACAGTAGACAGGGTTACCTTTACTTTCTGTTTTTAGGTAATGTATTAAGGTAATTTTTTAGGTAATGTGTTAATGTATTAAGCTGAGTTTGCAACGAAATTAAAGAGCTTTGGGGGCAAACTGTATTTATGGTTGAAACTATAAAAATAGTTTTTTGGTTTTTTTTAACCACATCCAAAAGTCGTGGTTTTCACAATTCGCGGGTGCTCTAGGAACGTAACCCCCGCAAATTTTGGGGGTGTACTGTATATGAAATACTGTAGTTGTTATACATTACATTGTTTTCCACTTTCAGTGATAACCTTCTTGCAGTTCTCCCACATTTCTGCAACTGAGTTATTGTAATGTTTTTTAAAGTACTTTAACTAAACTGTCCTTTAGGTATTTTTAATGAATGATGTAAGCATGGACTTAAGCTCCTCACCATCAGAAATATTTGTGGATTGCAATAACCACATGATGATTTTATTTTAATTTATTAATCCTGTAAAGTAAATCTCCCATCAGTTTCTTTACTTTCACTTTGTTCTATTCCTGAACATCATGCTTTGGTTTTTGTCCTGACATGCAATATGAATTGTGGAACCTTACTTCCGCAAGTGTGTGCCTTTGTAAATGGTAACCAGTTAACTTAGTTGGCCACAGATAGACTCCAGTCACATTCTAGGCACATCTCAAGGATAAATAAAGCAAATAAATGAGAGATTTCAGTTTTCATTTTTAATAAATTAGCATAAATATTTTCAACTCAAGTGTAGATTAATGGGCAAAAATAGGCAAATATATCCATTTACAATTAAATCTAGAACACAGTACAGGGTGCAGAATGTGAAGGACTCCATTGTAGATACACACACATTCCATTAAGGTTGCAGTTACTTTGTGCATGTCTGAAAAAGTGGTGTGGAAACAGGTAAGCAGTACCACAGGTAACTTGATTTGTATTTTTTTTTATTAATTAATTGCATTTTAGTATATTCTTGTAAGACATTGCCATTCTTTGGCACCATGACAGACATGTTGGTTGGATTTGAAAGTAAGAATTTCACTATGCTCTGTGCATGTGACTGTACTACAACTATAAATTATCTTCATACAATTCTCATAACTTAATGAATCATTTTTAATTTTAATGTGAAAGCCATCCAAAAAAGACTAAATCTATCGTACAGGAGAATCGCATGTTTTTTGGAACAAGACATTTTGAGCAAATAAAATCTTGTTTACTTAACTCTTTACCTCCTAATAGTCTGAAGCACATCTGGCAGCAACTCAAGCTTTGTGCATTCTTTGTACTTCTGGATGTGGGGATTTGTCTCCCTTGTGGATTTAGTCAAGCTAGATGTGGAATTCCAAAAAAAAAAAAAAAATCACACTCTGGGTTTTGGCCAACTTGCTCAGAAAGTTGACCTTTTTGTTCCGAGGCCCCTCCCATGGTGCTTTGGCTGTATTCTCATGACCGTTGTCCTCTGGGACTGTGAATGTTTGCCTCAGCCCAGAATTGGCCTGTATTTTCTTGCTCATTGTTCTACATATCCTGACATGTTATCCACCTTATACTGCTGTAACGCACCCAAATAATGCCATGGCAGAAATAGTATTCAACAGATGTCTGGCTTACATCAGACACAGAGCTATTCATTCAGGTCAGAGACTTCATGTTTTCTGCTATTGTGCCATATGCAGCTCAGAGTCTTACATCTGTGTTATTTAGGTGTGACACTCATCTCTCCCACCCCCTCCCACAGAGTCCACATTATACTGTATCTGTAAAACACAACTGACATGACTATCCTCTCATCTCAGCCATGAACTCTGTAGCCCTGTCACAGTGGTTGACTTTGCAAACACATCTCTAGCTCAAGGCCTTCTTGTTTAGTTGCTCAGTTTAGGGCAGAGGCCTGCTTTGATAAGAGAGAGGAGAGAGGTTCAGAGCATGCACTGATTCTGCGTTGCCACATCCACCACACGATGAACCACCTGGATTGGGACCCGAGTGCGGCAGGTGAGTGTCTTGATTTATTTTGTATTCTCTCAGTTTTCTAAGATTTTTCTGTATACAAGAACCATTCTGACCCTTGGCCCTCTAATTAGGCATATTTAGAGTCAATAATTAACCTTTGTCTTCTGATCTAGAAAGATAACATCAGTACAGTACCTAGATAAGCTGTTTATGGGATGTAACTGCATAGATGGCTGGCTTTGTTGCTTTGAATAAAGCTAAATTATTGTGATGGTTGAGGATATTTGAGGGAGATGAGCAGTGACCTGTTAGACAAGGGGATTCAAGGTTGATTACAAAGGGCCAAGTAAACCGCCCAACCCCAGGACAACTTTATCACGGCAAAGTACTAATAAAGGAAGATGGGCCACTACAAGACATTAGTGGGGAAAGGATAGCCATTTGTGTATGGATTACCCAGTCAGGATTTTGATTCATTATATTAAAGTAACTTGAACGCTAATGAATTTTATAAAGACGAATACATTTTAGCATAATTTTGTACTGCATTGACAAGGTCACAGTGGAGTAACGTATCCGTGTCTATCTAAACCAGAAGCCCTGGATGACAAGAGAGGTTCAGCGGCTTCTAAAGGAAAAGAACACTGCCTTTAGGTGTGGTGACAAGGCTCTTTACAGCATGACATGGTCCAACCTGAACAGAGGCATCAGAAGGGCTAAGAGGGACTAAAGGTGAAGGATTGAGGAGCACCTGGACAGTAATAACAGCAGGCAGGTTTGGCAGGGAGTCCAGCACTTCACCAACTACAGGACCAGCCATGGAGCTGCTGAAGGTGACGCCTCAGTGGCAGAGGAGCTGAACCACTTCTTTGCTCGCTTTGAGATGGAACTACCAGAGGCAGCTGTTACACACGCAACAGCAACTCACAACATCACCCCCTCCCTTAGGGTGGAGGAACACAAGGTGAGATACTCACTCCAGGCTGTCAATCCTAGGAAGGCAGCAGGTCCCGACGGTGTCCCTGGACGTGTGTTGAGGAGCGGTGCAGAGCAGCTGGCTGGGGTCTTTATAAAGATCTTTAACCTGTCACTGTTCCAGGCCTCAGTTCCTCCCTGTCTGAAATCCTCCATCTTACTCCCATGACCACAAAAATCACCCATAACCTGCCTGAATGACTATCGGCCAGTAGCGCTCACCCCGGTGTTGATGAAGTGTTTTGAGAGACTGGTCCAGAGTCATATCATGTCCTTCATCCCTCCCACCTTTCACGCACACCAGTTTGCTTACAGGGCTAACAGGTCTACTGAGAATGCTGTTACTGCTGCTCTCCATGCTACCCTGTCCCATCTGGAGCACCAGGGGAGCTACGTACGTCTCCTTTTTATTGATTTTAGCTCTGTTTTTAACACCATCCTCCCTCACAGATTGGTGTGCAAGCTGCTAGCCCTGGGACTAGCGCACAAAGGGTTAGGGTGGGCCCTCACATCTCCTTGGCCATCAGCATCAGCACCGGCTCTCCTCAGGGCTGTGTGCTGAGCCCCCTGCTCTTCACGCTGTACACACATGACTGCGCCGCCCGCCCACCGCAGCAACACCACTGTGGTGGGGCTCATCTCTGGGGAATATGAGTCTGCCTACAGGGACGAAGTGGAGCAGCTGACAGCGTGGTGCACTGACAACATCCTGCTCCTGAACACAAGTAAGACTTCAGGAAAAAGAAAACGGACATCAAACCATTCTACATCGAAGGGGACCGTGTGGAGAGGTGTCAGACTTCCGCTTCCTGGGAGTCCACATCATGGAAGACCTGTCCTGGGGTGTGAACACAGCTAAGCTGACGAAGAAGGCCCAGCAGAGACTTTGTTTCCTGAGAGTCCTCAGGAAAAATAACATCCCCCAAAAACTGCTGGTGTCCTTCTATCGCTGCTCTATCGAGAGTATCCTGTGCTACTGCTTCTGTTTGTGGTTTTCCAGCAGCACAACAGCGCAGAGGAAAACACTTCAGCGGATCGTAAAGACTTCCCAGCAGATCATTGGCTGCTTTTTATCCTCTCTGGATGAACTGCACAGCTCTTGCTGCCTCAGGAAAGCAGAAAACATCTTTAAAGACTCCTCACACCCCGCTCATGACATGTTCCAACTGTTGCCATCAGGAAAAATATATAGGAGCATCAAAGCAAAGAATAATAGACTGAATAACAGTTTCTACCCTGTTGCTATTAGGGCACTGAATGCCACTTCATCACCTCCAATGCAGCAGTGCAATAGATGACATCTTGTGCAATAATGTTCATGTTCAATTAAGGTCTTATGTGGAATGTTTGTGTTCTATCTTATTTCTTCTTATCCTTTTGTAATTATATTTATTTATATTTTGACACCGCAGGGACTGCACCTAATTTCGTTGTATTTGTTACAATGACGATAAAGATATTCTATTCTATTGTATATCAATGAGGCTGACATAAACTTCTATTTTTGCAGATATTGCTGCAGCAAGACAGAGAGAAGCAGCGTTAACAAGATAACAGCTATGCAGCCTTCGAGCAAGCCACAAGCCAGCACTGAAAGCAGACAAGAGTGAAGAGAGCCAGTGTCAGATATTTAGTGGTTGCCCACATTTGTTATTGTGGGGTTAGTGGAACTTACCAAGTTTGTTCTAGTTTGGTCTACCCTCACACCGTAGCACACACACACAAACATATACTGTATCCACTTAAGCACTGAATTATAAGTGATGGCTACACAGCCTGTCATGCCTCAATACTCCATATTGGGAGTCACAAACTTTAGCATGAACAACACCTGGGTGTCCCTGGATATAGCTTGGACCCCAAGAATAATCTAGATACATGGAGGCTGATACAAGTAGGGCAATGCCTCTTACCAATCAGTGATGCATTATTCCCACCATGCTGCTTTCTGAAACTAGGTGCTCTGTATCTACTTTATTACTTTATTATGCAAGATGTACAGGGAAAGAGTAGAAATTTAAAAGCAAATACACATTTATTTATAAAAGATATGGAAGAAGATGATCTGCTGTGGCAACCCCTAACGGGAGCAGCCGAAAGAAGAAGAGAATAATAGCAAAAGAAAATTATTAAGTGAATAGTTTAAATGTATCCAATGTTGTTTCCAGTGTGACCAGGATGTAAGTTCCAAATGTCCATAACCTTAAAGATTTGATTAAACAGCTTCAGCAGTTGGATGGCTGGATGGAGAGAAAAATAAATAAGAAAATACATCCAGTGAATGTAGGCATGAGCCTCCGATAAAATAGTGAGACATCGAATTGTACTTCTTTATAAAGTGCAGATGACACACACAAGAGATCCTTTTCAGTCCAGAAGTGGTGTACATGTTACAATTGTCACACAACACCATAATATAGTGCCATGTTGTACATTTTCAGGCATAGCAGTCTGGCCTTGGACTGTACTGCCATGCTACATTACATCACGGACATGTAAATCTGAGGTTAACTTTGCTGGTCATCAAATGAGTATACTGTACAGTATATTATTGAATTTTCAAACCTGCTGCATCCATTTTAAACTCGCTGAGGGCTGGTGTCTCTCGCAGCAGCACTGGGCACAAGGCAGAAACCCTGGACAGGTTGGCAGTCCATTGCAGAGCCCACTCATGCACACACCCATCATTACTCTTATTAAATGTTGCTCCAGTGGCAGACGGCAAGTGGTTTCCTCAGGTGAGACAGATGTAGTGAGTGAAGCCAAATATTTCTTTGAAGATGACTGCAAACCTATTTAAGGAGTACATCAGCAACACATTAAGTGGGCTCCTTTACAGTATATAATACTGTTGTGTTACTTAGTGGTTTCTAATTCTTTGTGAGGCCATGTTTACGAAAGGAAGTGAATTGCTTTTTTATTTTAGTTCGTAACCACCATAAAGAAACTATATGAGAAATCTATCACAACAAGCTTAACGTAAATGCTGGAGCTGGCAATGTACAATACTGGAAAAAATATAAAGATACTTGGGGTCAATCATGACCTCGAACGTACCCATCCCTCTTAATGAGTGCCTCCAGAAATGCTGGCACAATGTAGGAAAAGTGGAAAAGGAAGAAGAGAGGAAAGACAAAGTTTGGCTGCTGTCAAATGATTAGCTGGCTAGCCACTTGCAAGAGATAAGGTCACCCAACAAGGAGACCAGCAACCTGTTTTGTCTTAGATGTTTTATGTATATTCAAAGTGGGTGCTGGCGTGACAAAAATGTAAAGGGCTTCATTGATCATGATATTCTTAGAAATCGCCTTAGTCAATGGGTGGGCCTCTCTGGCAGTGTCTTAAATTGGTTTGAGTCCCACTGTAGAAACTTCTTTGTTAGTTGTGGTAATTATACTTTAGAGACACATGATATTCTATATGGTGTTCCACAAGGCTCTATCCTGGGTCCGCTGCTCTTTTCGATTTACATGCTTCCATTAGGTCAAATTATCTCGGGGCATAACGTGAGCTACCACAGCTATGCTGATGACACACATCTGTATTTATCAATAGCGCCTGATGACCCCGACTCTCTTGATTCACTGACACAATGTCTCACTTGTGTTTCTGAGTGGATGAATAGTACATTTCTCAAACTAAATAAAGAGAAAACAGAAATTTTAGTGATTGGCAATAATGGATATAATGAGGTTATTAGAAATAAACTTGATGCATTAGGATTAAAAGTCAAGACGGAGGTAAAGAATTTAGGGGTAACTATTGACTCTGACCTGAATTTTACATCACATATTAATCAGATCACTAGGACAGCATTTTTTCACTTACGAAATATAGCAAAAAGTTAGACCCCTTATAACATTGCAAGATGCTGAGAAATTAGTTCACACTTTTGTTTTCAGTCGACTAGATTACTGTAACACACTCCTCTCAGGACTACCCAAAAAAGACATCAATCAATTGCAACGAGTGCAGAATGCAGCTGCTAAAATCCTAACTAGGAAAAGAAAATCTGAGCACATTTCTCCAGTTTTGATGTCACTACACTGGTTACCTGTGCCATTTAGAATTGACTTTAAAATCCTGCTTATGGTTGACAAAGTCTTAAATAATCTCGCTCCATCCTATATTTCAGAATGTCTTTCACCTTACACTCCAAATCGTAACCTTAGATCTTCAAATGACTGTCTGCTTAGAATTCCAAGAGCTAAACTTAAAAGAAGTGGTGAGGCGGCCTTCTGCTGTTATGCACCTAAATTCTGGAATAGCCTGCCAATAGAAATTCGCCAGGATGATACGGTGGAGCACTTTAAAAAACTGCTGAAAACACATTACTTTAACATGGCTTTCTCATAGCTTCATCTTAGTTAAATCCTGATGCTGTGTATATTCAATTAATTATCATTATTATTCATGGTATTCATTTTCAAAATCCGTACTAACCCCTACTTTCTCTCCTGTTCTTTTTCTGGTTTTCTGTGGTGGCGATCTGCATGACCACCACCCGATCAAAGGACTGTGATGTCCTTACATTGATGGATTAAAGGCCAGAAGTCCACATGACCGTCATCATCAAGTTCTTCCATGAGAACCCTGAATACAATGAGGACTGCTTGTGGTCATTTATGTTAGGTAGAATGCCTAGAGATGGCTAGGTGGTCTCGTGGCCTGGAACCCCTGCAGATTTTATTTTTATCTCCAGCCGTCTGGAGTTTTTTTTGTTTTTTCTGTCCTCCCTGGCCATTGGACCTTACTTTTATTCTATGTTAATTAGTGTTCTCTTATTTTAATTCATATTTATTTTGTCTTTTTTCTTTTTCTTCATCATGTAAAACACTTTGAGCTACATTGTTTGTATGAAAATGTACTATAGAAATAAATGCTGTTGTTGTTGTTGGAAGAGAAAGCTTGGATTGCAGGGGGCAACCGGGTAAAGGACAGGTTGCGTGAAATTTGCAGGCACTCTCTTGGAGCCCCACAAGTACTTACATTGCTGTGCATTACATTGGGCAGATGGGTCAAAAAGTACTTCACAGTCTATTCCAGTGGCCCTGGGATTTTGTGGGTTGACCAAGACTTCGGAAGTTAACTGCAGGTGGGTCAAATGCGGACCCTTTTGGAGCATCTTTATGCCTAGATTTGTGAGGTGAGTTGACGTTGGTACTGATGAGAAACACTGAGATCAGATGTAAGGTGGGCAAGTGCACCAACTAATTCAGAAAGAACACAAAATTGGATTTTATTTTGATACTTTGATCCCTCAATTTTAGCTTGTGACTTTGTTCCAGGTTAGCCTAGAAATCAGAGGTGCAGCCATATACCACAAAGCCAAAGATGAAAGGAAATCATTTTGTGAGAGGCAGACAAATTCTTAAGGTTTACTTTCAGACTGCTCTACCATAATTATCAGGACTAAATACAATCACCAACCCCGCTCCATCTGACATAGGTACTCACCAGTAGGGAGACAAATCAGACATTATACAGGCTTGGTGAAACTGGGCTGTGTACGATTTATATGATTCCGACTCTACTCTCAAGACATTTTATTTCTACAAATTTCTGTATTAGAGAGCAATCCGAGATTTTGACTTGATCCCCGTTTGGTTGTTCCCCGACTCGTGTTTATGGTCCTACCATTTCCTTGTTCTTTTCTACTTAGAAAGGGTAACTGGGAAAATCAAAGAAAAAGAAAAATTCATCAGTCATGGCCGGGAGTCTGTGTCTTTGAGCGTTGCACACCAAGTTTAATTTTAGAGTTTGTGAGAAGTAATTGTTGCAAAGACGTCAACTCTTACCACCACAGTGAAGTGCTTATTGTAGCTTGACATGCCATATCTGTTTTTTTCTTTTCCTTTCATGCTTCTGGGCTGATCATCATGTGATTTCAGGATTACATTCTGTTCATAACCAATTTGAAAGACATTGTGTGGAAGCTGCACAACATGATGGCACAGTAGTGACTGCCATCCAGAAGACAAGGTTTAAATTCAGGTCTGTGCAATGTCAGTATGGGGTATGCCCTTTCTTTCTCTGACTGTTTGGCTATTCTGTTTTCCTTTCACATCCAAAAATATGTATGTTGGGTTAATTTGTCGGCCCTTTAACTTGGCCAAGTATACTGTATGTAAGCAGACCCATCCATCCATCCATTATCCAACCTGCTATATCCTAACTACAGGTTCACGGGGGTCTGCTGGAGCCAATCCCAGCCAACACAGGGCGCAAGGCAGGAAACAAACCCCTGGGCAGGGCGCCAGTCCACCGCAGGGCACACACACACACACACACCAAGCACAATTTAGGATCGCCAATACACCTAACCTGCATGTCTTTGGACTGTGGGAGGAAACCGGAGTACCCGGAGAAAACGTAAGCAGACCCAGTAATGGATTCATTTCTCTTCCTCTCCTCTCATAACTTTCTACTGGATAAAGCAGATCACATAAGGATTGATAGCATTAAGTTAATATTTTGAGAAAAACAATCTGGCTTATATTCTGTATATTTGCACTTACAGTATGTGTAAGATATGATGTCGCTGATTTACCAAAAATCCACACATTTTTTTAAAGCCAGATTGTGCTGTTCAGTGTAGCAGCTGTATTGACCACTGCAGAGTGCGCCAGTTAACCATACAGCACCACAACCATGCACACACCCATAATTAGTTACACGCACATTTATAGTTACTGTACTTGCTTAGAATGCAGTTTTAACCGGAGCGACTTACAAAAGAGGTCAACATAATTGAGTGAACCTTAACGTGGGGGACTGTTTGGCAACAAGTATTACAGGATAACGGTACAATTTTTTTTTTGTTTTGATTTCAAAAGGAGGAAGAAGATAACAACATATAAATTTTAACCCACCCTCACCTCACCCCAGGGCTATACAAAAGAAAACAGTAAAAATGTAATTAATAAAAGACACAAATCACTGAAACAGCCCACATAATTTACAAATTAAGTTGGATCATGGACTAGCTGTCATCCATGATTTAATCACGGAAATAGTGTCCTCTCACTTGCTGATGGGCTGAGCCGGTGCACCACTGATCCCATGTGGCTGGTGGTAAAAAGAAGACCTCCAGACAGAGAAGGTAACGAGGTCAGGGTTCTTGCACTGGGAAGCTATAAGAACTTTTGTTGCTATTGAAATAATACGCTGGAGATGAACAGAGAGCCAGAAAGAAGTACAATCAAGAAGGAGTAGAATAATAAGTTATCAATAGAGACAGATTAAATGGAGGAACGCAACAGCAATTGAGGCCCAATGAACTGCAACAGAGGGACATTCCCAAAAAGTGCAGAGAAACACTTTACCCTGTAAATTAAGGAAACACTGGTGACAGAGTGGATCAGGAGCTAAACCCGTCAGGAAACGCTTTCTAGGATAGTGATGAACTCTTAAGAATAACTTTATATTGGATGTGTTGATTATTAGAATTTCTGGAGGAATTTTTTTTTGTTTTCAAAAATTTTGTTCCAAAACAAATGGATTCGACAGGGATAGGTCAATGATCCATCTCTAAGTGACTGGGATAATAATGGAATCACAAAGTCAGGCGTACAAACAGAAAATGTGTTTGGTAGTGGGTGATGAAGAAAAAAATAGTCAAATAAAGGATGGCTGGGAACAGGGGCAGAGAAACATCTTCTACCCATC
Organism: Erpetoichthys calabaricus; assembly: GCF_900747795.2. Lineage (NCBI taxonomy): Eukaryota > Metazoa > Chordata > Cladistia > Polypteriformes > Polypteridae > Erpetoichthys > Erpetoichthys calabaricus. The sequence goes on from NC_041395.2 coordinate 92,125,439, forward strand.
GTGAGAACAGATTTAATCTGTAAATAACAAAAGAAAGAGGAGGAAAGGATTGCAGATTTCCTTTAAGAAACTGGAAAAAGGCAAGTCCTGCTCTGTCCAACAAATCTCTGAGTGTGCTGATACCTCATGAAGACCAAGTTGGTTGTTTTAGTGAGCTATCATGAGATTGTGGTGTAAGGGCATGCCATCATGGAATGGAGGCAAGGTGTTTGTTTTTTTGTTTTTAACCTGATAAGTAGTAACTGCGGCAAAGAGTGATAGGAGATATGTTTTTTTTTCTGTAAGTAGCCAGGACCGATCTGGCTCGAATCAAAAAGTAATGGCTGATCAGACCTGACACCAAAAGGAAGGAGGTGAGGGTAGGGGGAGCATTGGACTGTCAAGGTTTCAAAATGTATCATCAGAAGTGCAGAGCTCAGAACAAAATGCAAGCTAGTTACAATTCCTTGGTTACAAGAACCTATCATTACTTGAGCAAGAAAGTCTTCAAACGCTTCTTAAACACGTTGTGGAAGTCAAAAGTTCAAAAGGAGGTGGGCAGTTCATAGAAACTACATGTGAAGTGCCTGGATTGAGATCTGATGCCACTTCTATGTGCTCTTCATCAGCAGCCCTGAGTAGTTTGAGGAGGAGTATAGGACCTCGCAGGTGTCTCCATATATAGTTGCTGACCCACTGACTTCTCTGTAGGCGAGAATCAAGTATATGAATTTAATCTATGCTGATCCAGGGAGCCAATGTAGTGATCTGAAAAGAGGAATGACCTGCACCCTCATCAGCTGACTAAACAGCAGACATGTGTCGCTGCATTCTGAATCGCCTGCAATGCCTTGGTGAAACATGCAAGTACTCGTGCCAGTGGAGAGTGGAAGTAGTCCAGACGCGGCCAAAGACAGAACACTTTCTACTGTTCTATCTTCATCTAGTCCACACATGACAAGACCAGTGCCTGGACCAAGGGTTGTGCCGTACAGAGACAATTTGGTGCCACAAATTAAATTGAAATTACAAATTCCACTTCGGTTTCTTTGAGTTGTGAGCAAGGTCTGAATTCAGCACTGGTACTTATCATTTTTTTTTTGCAGCTACATTCCAGCAGCAGTGTTTCATAGCAAACCAGCACACTTGAAACTCCAAGGGCGAGCCTTACACACAGTACCCAAACCCCCCCCCCCCCCCCGATTGACCTGCAGTACATATCAGCGCTTGAAATTCCCCAAAACTAAAAGGGGCTACCCCCATTCCCCCCTTAAACAGAAAGAAGGGGCACTTACACCAGTCGGCCTCAACATTAACACCATGTGTAATATTGTGTAGGCCCCCCTTCTGCTGCCAAAACAGCTCTGACCAGTTGAGGCATGGACCCTACAAGACCTCTGAAAGAGTCCTTTGGTATCTGGATGTCAGCACCAAGAAATTAACAGCAGATTCTTTACTGTAAGTCCTGTAAGCAGTGAGGTGAGGGCTACATGGATCAGGCTTGTTTTTCTAATACATCCCACAGACGCTCGATCAAATTGAGATCTGGGGAATTTGGAGGCCAAATCAACACCTTGAACTCTTTGTCATGTTCCACAAACCATTCCTGAACAATATTTGTAGTGTAGCAGGATGCATTATCCTGTTGTAGAAGGCCACCACCATTACTGTGAAAAGGGTGGATGTTGCACGTGGTCTGCAACAATCATTAGGTAGGTGGTACAAGTCAAAGTGATGTCCACATGAATTCCAGGACCTAAGGTTTCCCAGCAAAACACTGCCTCCCAGAGCATCACACTGCTTCTACCGGCTTGTCTGCTTCCCATTGTGCATCCTGCTGCCATCTCTTCCACCTGTAAATGACGCAAACACACTCGGCGGTCCATGTGATCTAAAAGGAAACACAATTCATCAGACCAGGCTACCTTCTCCCTTTGCTCCATGGCCCATTGTAGGCACTTTTAGCAGTCAATGGGGGTCAGCATGGGCACTCTGGCCAGTCTTCAGATGCACAGCTGGCTACAATGCCTTGTGTGTTCTGACACTTTTTTACTTATGGGCAACATTAAGATTTTCAGCAATTTATGCTACAGTAGCTCTTCTTTGGGATTGGACCAGACTAGCTAGCCTTCACTTCCCATGCACATAAATGAGGACCTAGGTGCCCATGACTCTGTCACCAGTTCATCACTAGGTACAAACCACTGCATACAGGGACCACCCCATAAGGCCTACTGTTTTGGAGATGTTTTGATCCAGTTATCACAATTTGGCCATTGTGAAAGTCACTCAGGTCCTTATGCATGCCTTTTTATCCTGCTTCAAACACATCACCTTTCAGAACTGACAGTGCGTTTGCTGCCCATTTCTTTGGAAGCATGCGTGTTGCTGCACCCACCATACGACAAACCATCTCAGGATCCTAAATTAGGACCCAAGCGGAGCCATGCAACAGGTGACACCTTGGCACCACACTAGTTTAAATGGAGTGGAACAGTGTGAGATTTTTTTTACGGTGGCCGAAACGCCAATCCTGTCACCAACCCCGAGTCTTCCCTGCAAGTTGGAGGACCGGCTTGCAGGGCTGGATGAAGGTTAACATCATACCCAGGATGGAGCAACTGCAGGTTAAGGGCCTTGGTCAAGGGCCCAATGGAGTGGAATCATTTCTGGCATTTACAGGATTCGACCAGCAACCTTCCCATTGCCTGCGCAAATCCCTAGCTTCAGTGCCATTATAACAAGACAATTATTACTATAATGTTATTCCTGTCACTTATTAGCGGTTTTAATGTTGAGGCTAATCGGCGTGTGTTTCTCCACTTTAGGAACTGGTTGCGAGGCAGAAGCACCTTAACCACTGCGCCACCATACCATCCTGAGACGTAATAACGCGGAATGAACCAAAAGAGTGTACAAACCATGCGCATCTTTACCAAATGCTGAAAATCTGGAAAGTACTTTTAAAAAGGCCAGAAACAAAACGCTGCATTGGTATTTTGGGATTAATAAAGTATCTATCTATCTATCTATCTATTGAGTATTCGGTAGGATTAAAGGACTAACCGGAACGAAATCTGACACTAAACTACGAACACCAGCTCGTGTTTGACCGTCGGTGCTTTTTTTTTGTAATAATGTAGCATTACACGAGAATCGATGGCTTTCTCCAACGTAATAATTTTCCCACATTGCGATTCTTTGAAACCACTGGTCTGTCCGTTTCTTTTTATAGCCCTTGGTTACAACCGCTAGCCAGCCAGTCGCAGCGCCCGTGGAGGCGGCGCCAGCCCGGGCTCTGACAGCACACGTCGAGCGCGTGCCGTCCCCTCCTCTCCTCCGCGCCGACAGTCGTCAGTGTCGCAACGCATCACAACGCAGCGCCTCTTGGAGCGACCCTCCCCGCCCTTCGGTCTCCGCTAGAGAGTAGCCGGCGCGAGAGGGGTTCACGACGCAGACGAGGATGTCCAATGCACAAACTGACAGTCTCTGCCGACATGCAGTGAGGGGTAAGTAAGGACGGCCCCTTCGAAGTATCGCGTTCTACGTTGATGAGAAGGCGAAGGTTGTGCACAGTGACAGGAGCGATTTCGCTATCAGCTAGCTGTGTGACGGTGATACCGTTAAACTGCTACACTGGCTTCGGACAAGAGAGGCAGGCCGAGTGGCTGGCCGGCCGACCTACCTCGTCCTGCAGCTTCTATTTATAAGGAGGTAACGGCGTGCGCTGCGCGCTCCCTCCTGCGAAGAGATTGGGTTTATACGGGCGCGGGCACGATTCACTGGGCGGCGCGCAGCGGGCAGCAACACGATTCAGAAAAAGCGCCTATTTGATTGTGGCGCCGTCAAAAGAAGCCAGCTTGGGGGGGCGAGGTTGTTTTATTTAGTAAAATGGCTGCAGATTCTCACGTGTCGAGAGTGTGTGTTTAAATCGTCTATAGCTCAGGCGCGGAGGTGACTGTTATGGTCCGCTCGTAGCTCTGCCGCCATGGACCCGGGAGACACCTGTTTGTGGTCCCATATTTCTTAAGCGCATGTTGAAAGTGTTGAGTGGAATGCCATGAAAAGATGTAGCCTGAAATAGAGTCTGCCACTGTGGTCCTTTAGTTCATCCCGAGGACACCAGGCTTGCCCAACAGTTGTAGACTTTCTCTTTTTATTGTTTGGACGCCTGCAGCTGAACATTTAGAAGGCTTGAATACCTGATGCGGAAGTGAAAGGGCTTGCAAAGGAAATGGTTAAGAAGTTGAGAAAAATGGCAAATTGCCTACTTTCACTCTGTATGTACACATCCAAAGAGAAGTGATTTCATGGGCTTGAATGTTCCAGTGACCAGGGCCAGATTGTAAAGGCTGGGCAAGAGACATTTTTGAGGCCCTACCTACACAAAATCTCATGAATGCCAGCCATTCTTGTTGTACACATACAATAGATACACATCAGCTTTAAGGTCTTAGAGACGCACAGAGTCTTAGCGTTTAAAATAAATGGGGGAAAATTGCGCAGAAAAGAAAAAATAAGAGGGATGAAGTATGCTGTATCAAAGCTTGTATCTTTAACTAGCCATTGCTGCACAGATGACAAGTAAACATCACAAATCAAAATTTGGAAAGTCAACTGTAGAATCCTGCTGCAAATGACTACAAAAGCAGTTATATCAAAATTGCGTAAGCCATTCTGTATCACAGACAAATAAATGCTTCCATTTACAAATTGTATTTTTCTGAATTTCTTTGCAGCAAAGTTCTTTCAGGTCCCCAAAGTTCAGTTTCCAAACCAGATCACTTGTCATTAACATCAGAGTCAAATGATTCAGCCTTTCTTGTCCAGTTGTGGATCTGCGCCTATTCTTCACAAGCCTGAGCTTGGAGAAAGATCAGTTACCACTTGCAGTTGTGACAGGCAATGTTGGGTAAAGCCTGATGACAACATCCCATTTTAGTATCTGTCCTGCAAGTTTGTTTTTATTTTCTTTTCTCTCTACAAGAAAAGCTCTTGAATGGGTAAAATTTCTTTAAATGCTTATGACTGATCTGGACAATCTGCTAACCACTGATGAATATGGAGCAAACAAAATACAACAAATGTCCACAAACTAGAAATAACTGAAAAAATCTGCATAAAATAAATATATATATAGTAGCTTTTCCTGGATGGATTTTCAGTGAGTGTGCATCATAAAAGGGGTTTTACACTTTCTGGTGTCTAAAAAAAATGTATTTTTTTCATTTTATGTTGAAATGAAAAAATTGAAAATATATGCCATCCTGCCACAGTATCAGATTTGTTTGTTGTTTTGGAGTGATTGCATCAAGCTTTACCATGATGATATATTCCAGAACCACCCAGGAATGTGCAACGTGTGTCACATTAGCCTCGCAAAGCATCATGGGGCACCAAGGGGAAAAATGTTTGCCTATGCCAGCAGCATGGTGAATTTTCATGAAATCATTCAAGAAAGTAAATCCAGCAAATTTGCTGCAAGAAATTTTTATTTTGTTGTTCTCCGGTAAGCCTTTACTAAAATCTGGACATGATAGTGGCTAAGCAGCTGGTGTTTAAGCCATAAAGGGTGCTAGTTCAGGCTCCAGCGCCGACTGGCTATCTGACTTTGAGCTGCTCACTTCACTTGGTAGTGCCCGCATTGTGCAAGAGTATAAAAATGGTACTGTGCACTTGTTACTCACAAAACAATATGAAATCTGTAATTGACCTGTTAATGAATAGGTTTACCTCAAGAGTTAAACATATATAATGGAAAAAGTCATGCCCAGTGGCATTTATGTTGAGGTTTAGCAAGAAAAGTAAAATGGGGATTCTCAGAAATAACAATTGAACAATACAGATGCTGAATAGTTGAAATACGCACAATGGATAATTCAGTCTGTTTGCTTTATCTCCCACACTTCTGGTTTCTCTTCTTCTTCTCTTCTTCCTCTTTTTCACCACACCACCATGCTCTTGTCACCTTCTACCTACTGTATGGTTACCACCTTACACCACAAAAGCCCAAACTGTCAGTAAGATAAAAGTAAAGAAACCATGGAAACAAGAGCAGGAACCACACATTCATGTGACAGCCCTGAACAGATAACCAGAAAATATTGACAATACCCAGTGCCAGACGCCAAGGAGAGGAGCACACCCTCGCCAGCAAATTATTAGAAGATTAAGAAGGAGATTGGTGACAAGGGTCACCGATCTGTGCGCCATGGTTTGCCATATAGCCATATCTGGGGTGGATAATCCATTGTTCTTGGCCACTGAATGTTCAAGAAGATTGAAATTGCAAATAAGAGCTTTAGAGATGAGCAAGGAAGGGGAAGCAAGTATAACTTTGCAGCAGTTGTGTCCAGAGAGTATGGCCTCTGCTGGGGTGGAGAGAGGGGGATGAGATGAGAGATAGAAGTCAGAGTCGAGGGTCAGAAGGGATGTCAGTAGAGGAAACATTTTGAAATGAAGGACAAAAAAGCAGAAACAGGTGGACACGACCTGAAGGTGCATAAAAACGGGCAAGGGACATTGTGAGGCAGAAATGGCAATTGGGATCTAAAGCCAGACCCATCAAAACGTGCTTGTGTGTTTGGGGTATACGAGTATTTTCCCTTGTGGCGTTAAGGGTCTCTTACCATTTCCAAGTTTTAAAGTATTAAAGCCCTCACGCCCTGCAGTCTTTTACATAGAATATGCTTTAACAGATTAAAAAAAAAAAACTTTAATTCTGCTATTGTTTGTAATAATCTACCAGGGTGTTAAAGATGCTGCGTCACAGCTCCGGGGACCCTCTCTGGCTGGAGTCTGCGTGTATTTGTGTTATTCCCTAAATATTGGTTTTACTGATGTCTCTAAATTGTGTGCCAGTATGCCCTGTGATTGATTGGCACCATGTTCAGCTTTGTTTCCGCCGCTCGATTAATGCTGACAGGACCCTTCTGCTATTTAAGGTTTTGTTTTTTCTCTCTCATTCTGCATTTAGAAAAAAGGAATTGCAAGATTTACATTCATAAGAAAGTAGAAAAATTGTATTTTTACCATAGTGTTAAGTTCTTAACTCAGTTTTGCCATTTTCCTGTTTATCTGCCTTTTCTGTGGAGTTTGTTCCTTTTAATTCTATTCTGCCCCAGTGTCTGCCTCATTCATTATCAGATTATACAGAACAGCAACTGGGTTTGGTTAATTTTATTGTAATTTAGCAGGCATTTGTGTATGTTTCTAACAGGTAATGTGCTGTCTTTATGCCTTCATTTTTATGATTTTTCTCATCCTCATTGTAATTTTCATCCGACTTTTCCAGGAGATCTGGTTGTGTAAGCCCCCATTTTTATTAACAGTTTAGCTAGTGGGTGTAACACTGAAGTAGTTACAGCCTGTCGTTTTGTGTAATTTGCCCTGGTGACAGGGGGCCCAGGGTGCTCGCACCCCCCCCCCCCCAAACAAAAACACCACATACGGGCCCAGTTAAGCTACAGTGGGTACGGAAAGTATTCAGACCCCCTTCAGTTTTTCACTCTTTGTCATATTGCAGCCATTTGCTAAAATCATTTAAATAAATTTTTTTCCTCATTAATGTACACACAGCACCCCATATTGACAGACAAAAAAAGAATTTTTGAAATTGTTGCAGATTTATTAAAAAAGAAAAACTGAAATATCACATGGTCCTAAGTATTCAGACCCTTTGCTCAGTATTTAGTTGAAGCCCCCTTTTGAGCTAATACAGCCATGAGTCTTCTTGGGAAAGATGCAACAAGTTTTTCACACCTGGATTTGGGGATCCTCTGCCATTCCTCCTTGCAGATCCTCTCCAGTTCTGTCAGGGTGGATGGTAAACGTTGGTGGACAGCCATTTTTAGGTCTCTCCAGAGATGCTCAATTGGGTTTAAGTCAGGGCTCTGGCTGGGCCATTCAAGAACAGTCACAGAGTTGTTGTGAAGCCACTCTTTCGTTATTTTAGCTGTGTGCTTAGGGTCATTGTCTTGTTGGAAGGTAAACCTTCGGCCCAGTCTGAGGTCCTTAGCACTCTGGAGACGGTTTTTGTCCAGGATATCCCTGTACTTGGCCGCATTCATCTTTCCCTCGATTGCAACCAGTCGTCCTGTCCCTGCAGCTGAAAAACACCCCCACAGCATGATGCTGCCAGCGCCATGCTTCACTGTGGGGACTGTATTGGACAAGTGATGAGCAGTGCCTGGTTGTCAGCAATTCAAACCCAGTCTTCTGAAGCTGGGGGGCCGCAGGGCTAACCACTGTGCCACTGCATTGCTTAAGAGTGTTCAAGTACAGTATTTATAGTATTTCATAGAGGGCTTATCTAGTAGGGACCTGCTTATCTTGCTTATGCATGTGGCTGACTTAATAAGACTGAGTTGTGAATTCATATGTGTGCTGGTGAGACGAGTACAAGTCGAAAAATGTGTGCTAATCAGTCCATTAGCATTTGGAATTGCATGATTTTCATTGTCATTGTGACTGACCAGTTGGTTTGTAACTTGCCCATTTCCTGTTACAGTGTGATTCAATGTGAAGTAAAAGTAGAGATGTGTCCTTTAAGTTGTTAACCTGCAGTTTCTGGTGCTGCCTGTATGTTTTATGCGTTTCTACAGACAGTCTTTAAATCAAGCAGATTCTGAATTACTAGTGGTTAGTGCTGACATCTGTAAATTGGTGAGTGGGATTGGTTTTAAAGGCATGTGGTGGTCCGCTAAAACACCCCGTATCATCCCTCACAACGCAAACCCATCTTGAAATATCCTGTACCTGTGTACTGAGGGCAGAATCACAAAGCTGCTGCTTGTTGCCATTGGATGTCTTTGGCCTAAAATGTGTTTGGAAGACTTAAAGGCACAGTGTAAATGGCTGTTAGACACTTTATAAACAAGGTGTGTCCCAAAACGGCTTGCTGGATTCTGATTAGCCCATCTGTCAAAGTGGGGCAAAGAGATAAATGGTGGCTGGGATCTTCCATAAACATTTTTATATAAACAACTGTTATGCACTTTGCCTTTTAATATTTTTCTTCCTGCGCCTTTGTCATCATTCTTTGTGTTGGCTGGAACGCAGGTGGAAGGGATGTACAGTGGGGCCTCAGTGCATCTTTAGTTTGCTTTGGCAGTGAAAATCTTAAAAGACAGAGTCATTAGTTTCGAGACTGGATTGCTCCGCTAAGCTGTCTGGCCTGCTACACTGGGACCTCAATCAGAACAAGTTGCTTATGACTGCAAAAGCTGGACGCTCTTTTTCCAGCTAACTGCTTTTTGTTATCTTCTTACTGCAATCACTTGGCTCTAAACGGAATTGAATTTACATTTTCTTTAGTATTTCCAGTTGGTTTTTGCAAGAAGGCGGCTTAGTAACTAGTTTGTAGTATATTTAATTTCTGTTATTGTTGAACTCTGATTATTTCATTTTTGTTCTAGCAGCTTCCTTAGTAATGCCTGGTATACTTAAATTCATATATAACATGAGGAAAAAATTGGTCATTTAAAGGCTTTATCAAAGGAGCACACAGCAAAAGAGGAAAACTGAGAAAAACAAAAGCCTTCACTTGATTTATTGGTATTTAGTAGTGGATTAGCACTGTAGTGTCTTCAGATCCCTGGTTTCACACCTTCTCCCTGATAAACGTGTCGTGTGCCTTTTGCCCCTTGTCCGTTTATTCTGAGAAAGAGGCAGCAGTTTATACTTGCTGATGACAAGGTTGAAATTTCAGCTGAGATCACAATGTCAGCCCAAGGAAACTGCAGTGTGGTCATAGTGGCAGTGGCAGGGCGTCTGGGGCTTGAAAGTACATAAAGAACAAACAGAGCCCTTTGGTGCGTACTGCCTCTTGAGTTACCGAGGCCAGGGAGGTGCATCTCTTAATTTGTGGGCAATAGCTGTAATGGTGGTGTGCCTGTTTTGACCTTCATTGCCTGTTTTCATTCACTATATGTCCAAATGTAGGTGGACTAATGTGGTATAACGGGTCCACAGCTCATGTCAAAAGGGCCAGTTTTAAATAAATAATCGCAGCACTCGCGGCTTAGCGAGGGGGTGTGGTGGTGTGTGGCCGAGCAGTTCCTAGAGAAATCGTGATGCGGGCGAACCTCACTTAAGTGCACAGGTGGGGCATCATCCATATCCGTAAGTTCCCAGGAGCTGCTGATTGCCACAGCTGATCCATGTCCCTGTAATATATAGAAGCGAATATATAAAAGAAGATCGGAAAGAGAGACGGAGGTTGCAGGGAAGAAGGCGGCAGAAGCATGGAGAGGATAGCCGGTGTGAGCGAGAGAGAGCAGGCTCGATTGAGAGAAGGCAGGCAGCTGGGAGGTGAGCCCCTGCTGAAGAGTGTTTGGCCGACACTCGGTGGGGCTGAAGGAAGCGGTCGCTCCAGCTGAGCGATCAAGGAGCTGAAGTGACCAATGACGATGATGTCTGGCCATTGAAAGGCAGTGGCAGTCGAGGAGGCTTTGGGCTGGTTTAGCCCCAGCATGAGCGCCCTGGCCGCTGGGGAAATAACCCAAGTCTCGGTCTGGATTGGAGCCCGACGTAGCCAGGGATCGGAGGGCTACCGGACCAGAGTGGAAGGCGACTCTCCTGTTGTGAAGCCCGATGGGAGAAGTAGGGGAGCCGCCAAGTAGAAAAGGTAGAAAGAAGGCACCGTGCTTTGGATATTTTAAAAGAGACAGCTTCGTGCCATTGTTTTAACCTTGTTTTAAAGGATTAATTTATTGTTTTTTTTTAACCTCCACTATTTCACTTCTGTTTTAATGGATTATTTATTTAAGGAAGACTTTGAAAAGCACGGCACTTATTTATTTGGACACTGTTGTTTTTGTTTGCTGTTTTAAATAAAAGTACTTTTGCACCATCTCCTTGCTCCATTGTTGTGCCTCACTGCCAAGCTCATCTGTGACATTACCAACGGTGTCGGGTTGAGGGCTCCTGGAAGGACGATAGGAGCGTGGAGCGAACCCACATCGTCACAACTCCCCTCCAAGTCTTTGAGTTCAGGCATTTCAGGCGCACCCTTTTTTGTCAGGTTCATAACATCAAGCACTTAGCCATGCAGTGTCTGTTGACACACTTTGGTAGTGGATTGGGTCGTACTGAAGAGCTCAGGGACTATAACTATGGCACTGTCATAGGGTGCTACCATTGCCACAAGTCTGTACAGTATATGAAATTTCTCTTCTGCTAGATTGGCCACAGTCAACTGCAAATACTATTATTGTGAAGTGGAAGTGTCTAGGAGGAGCAACAGAGTAGCCATGAAGTGCTAGACCTTACACAGAGAGTGGCTGAAGTGCATAGCACAGGGGCGGCAAACTCCTGGCCTGGAGTGCTGCAGTGGCTGCAGGTTTTCATCCTAACCCTTTTCCTAATCGGTGACCAGTTTTCACTGCTAATTAACTTCTTTTTCCCTTCATTTTAATGGCCCTGTTTTTAACGATTCAGTGCTCTGAATTCATTCTTTTCTTCATTAAATGACAGCCAAACGGAAGTCAAATATGAAACAAGTCAACAGTTGACCAGCTAAATTGGGGCTTCAAACGCCAACTGTTTTCACTCCAACCAGTTTCTTAATGAGAAGCCAATTCTTGCTGTTAATTAAACTTGTTATTTAATTCTATGGCTCGTTGTTGCTCTTATTCTGCCACAGCTGACATCTCCATAGCTGTTGATTTTCTGTTTTTCCTAAGGACACTGTCAAAATGTTTTGGGGACCTGAGAGATCAACCTTACTGAGACCTTCACGTTTCTTTATTTTCAGATATTGTGTGATGGACACGGGTGAGCTGGTCATGTGGCGGTTTGTTTTGTCTCATTATTGTTTGGCAGCTAATTAAAGAAAAAGAAACAACTAAGGGGCCTGAATCAAGTTAGTTAAAATTAAGGCAAAGAAGTTAATTAGCAGCAAAAACTAATGAAGAAGATGGTTAGAATGAAAACCTGCAGCCACTGTGGCACTCCAGGACTGGAGTTTGCCACCCCTGGCATAGTGTGTAGGAATCACTGTCTCTACAAGCAGCATCAGCACAAGAGCTGCCCGTCTGGAGCTTCATGAAATGGGTTTCCATTTGCGGAGCAGATACACACAAGTCTGTGATCGCTACATGCAATGCAAAGCATTGGCTGAAGTGGTGTAAGGCGCACAGACATTGGACTCTGGAGCAGTGGAGTCGTATCCTCTAGAGCAGGGGTGGGCAAATTCATTTGTGGAGGTTTTTGTTCCAACCCTGTTGCTTAATAACAAGTGCTTATTGCTCAAGTAACAGCCCTGCTTCATTTTCGTTGTCTCGCTCGTTAAGATTTTGAACCTTTATTGCTTATTTTAGTCTTGAACAGCTGTAGTCTTGGTTTTTAATTGCTCCTTATTAGCAATAAGATGAAAATGAGAAAAGTAACCAGTATTTCTCCATTTAGCTTGTTTCCATTTACACCTGTGTGTATTTACCGTACACTATTGGGTTTAATTAAACACTTGGAAGGAAAGTAAAGAGAGAAAAGTGAAACACTGAGAATTACTCCTTTGTTTTAGAATTCAAATCATTTGGATAAAATCCTTGGATAGGAAAAAAATGTAGGATATGAGAATGAGTTAACATGGCAGAGCTAAAGCACTAACAAGCTATGAAATTAAGTTATTGACAAGGATTGTTTTTTAATTAAGCAACTGAGTTGGAACAAAAACTTGTAGCCACTGTGGCCATCCAGGACTGACTTTGCCCACCCCTGCTCTAGAGTGATAAATCATGCTTCACTATCTGCCAGTCTGATGGACAAATCTGGGTTTGGCAGTTGTCAGAAGAACACCACCTTCCAGACTACAAGTATGGCGGAGGAGTGATAATGGTCTGGGACTGGCCCTTTTCGTTTCAGTGAAGGGTACTTGCTACAGCATACAAAGACATTTTAGGCCGTTGTGCACTTTCAACCTTGTTACAACAGTTTGGGCCGGGCCCTTTTCTGTTGCAGCATGACTATGGACCTGGCTTTGTGCACGGTGGTACAAAGACATGGTTTGATGAATTTGGTGTTGAGGAACTTGAATGGCCTGCACAGAGCCCTAACCTCAACCCAACTGAACACCTTTGGGATGAATTAGAATGGCAATTGTGAGCCACTTGTTCTCATCCATCATTAGTACCTGACATCACAAATGTTCTTTTGGCAGAATGGGCACAATTCCCACAGATGCACTCCAGAATCTTGTGGAAAGACTACCCAGAAGAGTGGAGGCTGTTTTAGTTGCAAGGGCGTGGAGCAACTCCATATTCATGCCCATGGTTTTGGACTTTGATGTCCATCAAGCTCATATCGGTGTGATGGTCAGATGTCCACAAACATTTGGCCATAGAGTGTATTTTGGTCACCAGGTCCAAGTGCCTTATATACTGACCAGATAAACCTGGAACAGTCAGATCCATGGTGAACAATGTGGGTTAGTGGCTACAATGGATCTTTAAACCAAAGTCCTCACCAGTCACTCTTTTTTTTTTTTTTTTACCTAGCCAAGTCACTTACAGTAACTTGCTGGTGCTTCATTTGAAAAAGTATTTGTAAATAATTGCACCGCGCAGGTGTACTTTTGAACTTGTGTAGAGTTGGCTCATTTGACACTGGCACAAGTGCTTCTGATGTGTGTTTTTTGTATTTCTCTTAAGTATCTCATTGTCCACTGTACACCCGACAAGAAACTTGAAGTTGCCGGGGTTTGCTATATAATTAAGATTGGTGGGAATTTGGTGATACACAGGGTCTTTGGTTATTACACTCCCAGCAAAGTAAAACATACACAATCGAGTCGGTTGTATTTTGTGGCTCCTGCCTTTTGTATACTCTGCTTGCTTCAGCTGGGTTCGAGCTGATCATTTCTTGCCTTGAGTGAAGAAAGGCAGTTACAGGATAATTTCTAGTCCTATGCTGCTGCTGTTGTTTATTTAATATACATTTTGATTAAAATGTGTTGCCTTCCCTGTTTGTTTGTTGGGTCAAAAAAAAGTTGTTTTTTTCTCTAAAAATGTTTCAATGGCTTCTTTAGTTTATCTTATAATATCTTGTAGTATGAAACCTGTGGTGTTTACTTTCTTCTGACCTTAAATTGGATTAATGTGTTTTGGAAATGCATTATGTGTGTGTGTATGTGAAACAAATTTTCCTTAGGTTTATTGCAGATATCTTATCTGTCAGTCAGCCAGTGAGTCAATCAGGGATACAGTATACAGTGGTGTGAAAAACTATTTGCCCCCTTCCTGATTTCTTATTCTTTTGCATGTTTGTCACACAAAATGTTTCTGATCATCAAACACATTTAACCATTAGTCAAATATAACACAAGTAAACACAAAATGCAGTTTGTAAATGGTGGTTTTTATTATTTAAGGAGAAAAAAAAATCCAAACCTACATGGCCCTGTGTGAAAAAGTAATTGCCCCCTGAACCTAATAACTGGTTGGGCCACCCTTAGCAGCAATAACTGCAATCAAGCGTTTGCGATAACTTGCAATGAGTCTTTTACAGCGCTCTGGAGGAATTTTGGCCCACTCATCTTTGCAAAATTGTTGTAATTCAGCTTTATTTGAGGGTTTTCTAGCATGAACCGCCTTTTTAAGGTCATGCCATAGCATCTCAATTGGATTCAGGTCAGGACTTTGACTAGGCCACTCCAAAGTCTTCATTTTGTTTTTCTTCAGCCATTCAGAGGTGGATTTGCTGGTGTGTTTTGGGTCATTGTCCTGTTGCAGCACCCAAGATCGCTTCAGCTTGAGTTGACGAACAGATGGCCAGACATTCTGCTTCAGGATTTTTTGGTAGACAGTAGAGTTCATGGTTCCATCTATCACAGCAAGCCTTCCAGGTCCTGAAGCAGCAAAACAACCCCAGACCATCACACTACCACCACCATATTTTACTGTTGGTATGATGTTCTTTTTCTGAAATGCTGTGTTCCTTTTACGCCAGATGTAACGGGACATTTGCCTTCCAAAAAGTTCAACTTTTGTCTCATCAGTCCACAAGGTATTTTCCCAAAAGTCTTGGCAATCATTGAGATGTTTCTTAGCAAAATTGAGACGAGCCCTAATGTTCTTTTTGCTTAACAGTGGTTTGCGTCTTGGAAATCTGCCATGCAGGCCGTTTTTGCCCAGTCTCTTTCTTATGGTGGAGTCGTGAACACTGACCTTAATTGAGGCAAGTGAGGCCTGCAGTTCTTTAGACGTTGTCCTGGGGTCTTTTGTGACCTCTCGGATGAGTCGTCTCTGCGCTCTTGGGGTAATTTTAGTCGGCTGGCCACTCCTGGGAAGGTTCACCACTGTTCCATGTTTTTGCTATTTGTGGATAATGGCTCTCACTGTGGTTCGCTGGAGTCCCAAAGCTTTAGAAATGGCTTTATAACCTTTACCAGACTGATAGATCTCAATTACTTCTGTTCTCATTTGTTCCTGAATTTCTTTGGATCTTGGCATGATGTCTAGCTTTTGAGGTGCTTTTGGTCTACTTCTCTGTGTCAGGCAGCTCCTATTTAAGTGATTTCTTGATTGAAACAGGTGTGGCAGTAATCAGGCCTGGGGGTGGCTACGGAAATTGAACTCAGGTGTGATACACCACAGTTAGGTTATTTTTTAACAAGGGGGCAATTACTTTTTCACACAGGGCCATGTAGGTTTGGATTTTTTTTCTCCCTAAATAATAAAAACCATCATTTAAAAACTGCATTTTGTGTTTACTTGTGTTATATTTGACTAATGGTTAAATGTGTTTGATGATCAGAAACATTTTGTGTGACAAACATGCAAAAGAATAAGAAATCAGGAAGGGGGCAAATAGTTTTTCACACCACTGTATAAAAATGACTTCTCAGGAAGTGTGTGTGTGTGTGCGTGTGTGTGTGTGTGTGTATGTAATGTATATGTATTACACACACAGCACATGTAGCCCACAGTATATGTAGTTGTAAGCCTTACATTTATAATTGATGTCTGTACAAGGGTTAAAGAAAATCAAATGTGTAGTAAATACATTTCCTTTTTATTTGCCAACACATGCAAAGGCCCCTATGAGTTCCTGTGCAATACTTTTTGAATTTACCACTCTCAGTGGGATGGCTTCTGGATAGCGTGTGGCATAATTCACCAGTACTGAATTTCCCATTGGGATTAATAAAGTATCTATCTATCTATCTACTGAAATGTATTTGTGTCCTCTGACAGAAGTTTCAAGGGGTCCAACATTATTGACCCCTGTGCTCTCAAAAGGAATGTCAATGTGTGGGACAGGAATGAGAGGAGTAAGGTCCTTCTTAAGAATCTGTCTCAATTGAAACTCCAGGCAAGCAGCGCAAATGCAATTAACCTTCTTTTTAATTCTTGGCCAATAAAATCGGAGCTTAATCTTTTCTATAGCCTTTTCAGTTCCCAACAGGGGCACCTATTAAATGGGTGTGTGCTAGTTCGCAAACCTGCCGCTGGTATGTTTGTGAGACTAATGACAACAAGCTCTCCCAGTGATGATGGGTAGCAGTATGTTCAAACACTAGAAAATAGGTCTCAATATCATCATCAGAGTGTAGTGGCAACAGTCCCTGGAACAGCCCCACCAGTCACTCCCATTGGAGAGTGGGAAGCTGAGTCCGTTGTTTCTCAGCCTGAACCTTGATTGCCTGGAGTTCTACTGCCATGGCCTGGAGGAAAGCTGCCACATCCTGTTGCTCTGTCATCTTTGCAACAAATCCTGCTGACTACACCACTGTAAGAGATTACGACTAAGAGAAAGAGTTGGGGCACCACCAATAACTGAAAGCAGAAAACGAGCAATAATTGCAAGGAATGTCTTTTCAGACAGGAGTGAACTATCTTCTAAATGGCCGAACATCTGGTAATATGTCCATCTGGCAGAAAAAGATGGGTCCAGGCAGACGGATACTGGAACTGATGTTAGAGATGTTACAGCTGTCAGTCATCTGGTCTGCAGAGGGAGGAAGAGAATAGCCATTAGAACACAGCACCAACCCCTGGAGCGGCAGGTAACTACAATCACCAGAGCCCTTAAGCTGTCCCCTTTGTGCACGTGCGTGACAGTGTCAAAGAAGAAATGTGGATTAACTCAAAGATAAAAGTACCGATTATGACAAATTTCCCCCTGGGAACAAATGAATTTTTTTTTGCAGACTTATAGTGTGTAGCTTGCAAAAGTATGCAATAAACTGATAGTTTTGAATAAAAAAATAGAAATTTATAGGAACATTAGAATGGTATCAAAATGTGATGATTAATTCAGCTTATTACCCAAGAATAAAATAGAAAAAGAGCAGCTTCTTCACATCGTTGGATGTTGTACAAAGACAATATACATTCTGACCTTCATTCAGACTCCAGTAAAACGGAAAGGTTTCTGAAGCCGGCCATTTCTTTCTGAGATGAGCTTTTTTTACCAGTATACTCTTACCTGGGCAGCATTTTGTCCAGAGCTAAGTGATGCTGTCTTAAAGACTGGGTGTTGTGTCAGTCACTGTCTGTGTGGCTTTTTTGAAAGACACCCATCACAAGGTTGTGTTAGGCTGATTAGCAACTATGACTCTAAAGCCCAATAAGTGACTAGTGCTGGTTGCAAGGGTGTAGCCTACAGCTACCAAAAAAGGATTGGTTCCTACATTGTACCTAACATTTCTAGAATGAGATTCCACAACCTTGTTCTGGATTAGGTGGTTTAGAAAATGTGTTGTTAACGTATTTTAGCTTCTGACATGTTAGTTACTTAAATGTTTCCAATGGAAAAAATACTCCATTTTATTTTTGTATATTGCAGACCCAGAATGCTAAAAAATGCAATGACCTCTACATAATGTATGCATGTAAAGGTACAGATTTGCTGAAACACTCAGTATAACAAGGCAGACTCAAAAGGATGAATGGAGCAAAATAATAGATTTCCTTCAATGTTATTGTTTAGGTATGACCTGTTTACAGTGGAGGAGACGAGGTCAAAAATGCTAATCAGCAGCATCAATAGTGAAATTAAACATCTGGCAGGTCCATGTTCAGGTATAAGAGACGAAGCAGTCACAGTCCTGGAGAATTAGGCAAGCTAGCCACCCACACCCTCCTAGGCATTCTACAGTATAGGAATAACTGTAAGACCTCTGTGAGGAGTGCAATATTAAAACTGGGGAGGTTTGTAAAATACTGAGATTTAACATTAAACTTATCACAAGCATTTTTTTTTCATCCAAGACTTTGAATGCGACTTTTCTCTATAAAAGCAGTACACTAATATAGTAAGCTACATACAGGTGAAAACTACAGGTGCTTTGTGCGTCTTTTGAGGTGTGTGCTTCTGTGATTTAAAATTGCTAATTCAGTAGTGCTGGTGTCATATTTGTGCAGCTCCAGAATTATAAATTCAATCCCAGCCCGGAAATTGTGTGGAGTTTCTATGGCCTTACTATATCCATGGTTATTTAGCAGGTCATCCAGTTTCCTCCTACATCTCAAAGACATGCATGTTGGGTTCATTGGCCCAGTGTAGATGTGTGCTCAAGCATGTTCTTTGATGGACTGGTGTCATCTCAAGGTTGTGATTTTGTAATTGGTGACTTAAAACTGACCTGGTGCAGTGAGTGTGTTAGCATTTTCTTTGATGGACTGATGTTCTGGCTTGGATTAGTTCCTGCCTTACGCATAATTGTGTCAGGATATGCTGTGATCTCTGATCCCCAAAGGTCATGCGAAAAAGACAATTTCCCCTCGGGGATTAATAAAGTATATTAAAATCAAAAAAATTTAATTTGGGAAAAAATATTGGATGTAAGAGTGGATGTACTGAAGGCCCTGAAGTAGCCATCCTGCAGTGTCTTCTACCTGCTGTAATCTACTATTAGACTAAGCAGATTTTGTAAAATGAATGAATGCTGGATTCTCTTTAGCCTGCTGGGTTTCTTGTGTTTTTGTTTGGAATTCAAACCAATAAAGCTGACTGCGCTTCATGAATGGCCACTTTGCATTTCAGCAGGTTCTTTTGAGATATCTTTAGTGTAATGAATCCATCTTGAGCCAGGCTACAGTGTTTCATTTCGTACACAAATAGTTTATGGTAATTTTAGCTTGACTTGGGGTGTTACATTAAACAAATTTCCCAGAAACTGCATGCTAAATGTCATGCTTCACTGGCACTGAAATCCTTTTTTTTAATGACATATGTTGCAACACAGCAGTTATTCACTTTGGGTAGATAAATTTGTCTCATCGCCCTAAAAGCTAAAATGCAACACCGCAGTAAGGAGAGATTACATCAATGTTTGGCAGTGTTTTTCCCGTATTTCATTAGTCTATAGTGCAATCAGTGTGGCATAGTGGTGAAGGATGTGGACTTAAAACCACAATGTTGTCACCACTGTGCTGGTGTCTTCTGCCATAGCTGTAAAGTTCTGTATTTGTAAAGCCCTTTAAGATTGTGCTTATTATACATGAGGGTTTCTAATGACTGGTTAGTTCTTAACACTAGAATTACCAGAGCTCACGAAAAAACTCGTAGATCCGGCCCACCTTAAATCCCATCGCACCTCTCCGTCAGCATCTTTTGTCCTGTAAATGTGCCGGTAAAGACAAGCAGCAAGCGGCCTGCTATTCCAATCCCCCCCCTCACCGCCGCAGAATGTGCACAATGTTCTCCCAGCTCATGCCCTGATTGATTATCTGGGAGTGAAGTGCTGGAGTTTTAGAGTGGAAATAATACATCATTATTTGGAACAAATGCATTTCATGTGTGTTCTGTTTCTACAATAATCTGTGTAAACACATTGTTAAAACAGAAACATTTTTCATATTTTAGTAGTAAATGACAAAATGTTGGTATAAACTATATAATGCATGAAGCCTGAAGTCAAAAGATCAAATAAACTCTTTCACAAAAGGTTCAAGGCGTATCGGTAAGATTTGCTGACTTGTAATCAAGAGTCCCCGGTTCGATCCTGACTGCCTCCTATATTTGCCGTTTTCAGTAGTGAGCTGCTTCTATTGTTAATATTATACAGTACACACATACATTTGGTACAATGACGGTGTACATTTATGGTACTTTTTTTTTTCACTTTTATTTTCTCCGTCACGATCACGATACATACTGTTTATGCCAACATTTTGTCATTTACTACTAAAATATGAAAAACGTTTCTGTTTTAACAATGTGTTTACACAGATTATTGTAGAAACGGAAAACACATGAAATGCATTTGTTCCAAATAACGATCTATTATTTCCACTGTAAAACACCAGTACTCCACTCCCAGTTAATCAAGGCATAAGCTGGGAGAACTTTGTGCACATTCTGCGGTGGTGGGGGGGATGGAATAGCAGGCTGCTTGCTGCTTGTCTTTATCGGCACATTTACAGGACAAAAGATGCTGACTGAGAGGTGCGATGGAATTTAAGGTGGGCCAGAACTATGAGTTTTTTCGTAGGCTCTGGTAATTCTAGTGTTTAAAACATCAGTTACCTGAAATTTTCATGTATTACACCTTAAGAACAAAATTAATTAAAGCAACGCTATAAACCTATGAATTGTCAGTGTTTCTTGTTAACATGATTTTGTGGTTGGTTACTTCTTTGTCAACTTAGTAATCTGGATGTTGTTCTTTCTACTTGACTGCTTATTCTTGCTATAATAAAACACTCTCCTATATTACTATTTGGTGTGTTCTTCCTCTGTTCAGTTAATATGGTGTCTTTATGGCTATCCAAATATATCTGTGTTCTTGGTGATGGTTGTGCTTGTTTCCTCTATTTTTTCTTTTAGGTATGTTTGAGGATGGCTTGGCAGCCTATTTTGAACAAATTAATTTTTTTTGTTGCTATGCCATTGCTACTAACCACTTTTCAATGTAGTGGTAAATGATGGTACATTCAATATTAGGGTTGAAGTTGAAATCAGCTAACTCTATATATGGTATCAACTTTCAATTTCAAATTACGTGCACATACAGTAATCCCTCCTCCATCGCGGGTGTTGCGTTCCAGAACCCCCAGTGAAAGGTGAAAATCCGCGAAGTAGAAACCATATGTTCATATGGTTATTTTTATATATTTTAAGCCCTTATAAACTCTCCCACACTATTATAAACATTTCCCGCACAATTATACAGCATAAACCCTTTGTATTCTCTTAGATATTAGGTAAGATTCGTTGAAATTATGTATGTAAACACAGTTTATATACAGTAAAACCTAAATATTATTTTAAAGATATCGAGCGTCTCCGATATCACATATGTTACAGCCATTACGACAGACAGGCCACCAGCAATAAATACGTACAATGCAAGAAAAATTGTATACAGTAAAATGTGTGTACAGTGACACTAAACTATGTACATGTAATAAGTACTGTACATAGATAATTAATTATGGTTACTCACCAACAATGACACGACGACTTGTCCGATAACGATGAGTTTAATTTTACTGCACAACAAAGGATAGCGTTACAGCTCTTCTAAAGGAGCCTCTTCAGGCGATTGTGTAGCACCGCCATTGTTGTTCTTCCAGCACTCTTCAATCCAAATCCCTAAAGCAGATTCCATCCAGACTACTGCCTTATCACGTCCACTTGCAACTCGTTTTGCGCCCTGGTTAAAGGACACTGCGGCCGTAGATCTTATATGCTTTTCCTCCTTTTTAAATAAAAAGAATCGTGGACTCATTGATGCCGTAATGGTGTCCTGCAGTGGTGTAGCTGTTCCCTTCCTTCAACATATCCAAAACTTTTACCTTTTCTGCAGTCATTTGCATCTTCTCTTGGCGCTTGGACACGGCCCCTGAAGCAGTAGCAGGAGCACGTTAATGCTGAATCAGTGAGATGAGACTTCCTGGTTAATGCAGCACTCTGTCGCTGAGCCAATCAGCAGCACACAGGAACTTAACTGCGTGCTCTGATTGGGTAGCTTCTCAGCCATCTGCCAATAGCATCTCTTGTATGAAATCAACTGGGCAAACCAACTGAGGAAGCAAGTACCAGAAGTAAAAAGACCCATTGTCCGCAGAAACCCACGAAGCAGCGAAAAATTCGCGTTATATATTTAGATATGCTTACAGATAAAATCCGCGATAGAGTGAAGCCGCGAAAGTCGAAGCGCGATATAGCGAGGGATTACTGTATTTCAAATTGAAGACCTTAGTGTTTTATTATATAGTAGTATATGCTTATTACATATACACATTCAGTGCTGTAAAAAAAAATCTTGTCCCTTTTCTGATTTCATCAATTATTACAGATTTTTGACACTGAACATTTTTAGTTCATTAACCTAAATTTTTTATTAGATAAAGGGCACCTGAGTGAACAAATATTTTTTTTGTTGTATCGTTTATTGAATGAACAGCAATGGAAGAAATCAGGAAGGAGATAAATGCTTTTTTCATGGGGGTAACTTTGATTCGGATAGCATTCTTAAACAAGTTTAATTTAATTGAGTGCAGCAGGTCTGTAGACAGTTGTGGCAGTATCAGATATGGGACAAGAAGCAGCTTTAAACAGGGTGCTTACAGGGCTCCCTCTCACACACACACACACACACACACACACACACACACACACACACACACACACACCTCTACAGGTTCAATTAGAATTGCTTGTTGACTTAACCTGCCAGTGTTTGCGATGTAAGGAAAAACTCATGCAAACATTGGTAGAATGTGTAAAAATCAAACCTGGGATCTTGGATTCATGAAGCAGTAGCACAAATGTGAACACAGGGAGAGTTCACAAACTTCACACAGAACTCCATGTGGAAGCTGATCCAGTGCATACAACAAAGACATGACTTACTGTACTATGTCTGCACACCACTCAATATTAGTATTTCTTTATGTAAAACACAGAGGTCTTTAAATTCTGTACCCTTACAGTTTAGGATAGATCCAATTATTAATGCGCTGTTGTGAGTTATGTTTTAAGACAGCAGAGATATCTATCTATTAGAAACCCAGTCAAAGCAAATTAATATATACTGTAGTTTATTAATATGCAAGAACACTTAAATTATTACTGTTAACAAAGACACAAAGCTTTAGTGTTAGTGTATTGGCCTGCTTGAAGAAACAGCAAGACTAGCAGGTACTTGTGCATAATGCAAGATTGATTGCTGGTAAGAAGGATCAAGCTGTCTTAGCTTGTTGACAACTTGCTGTTTCTTATCGGCACAGTGTCTTTCAACTTCACTTCCTGCCATAAGAAATAACTGTTGACGGAAAATGTACATGCTGACACCTTTTTTTCGGCTAATGTAGGTTATCCTTTGATTTAAAGAGCTCATGTTTTGCTTGATTTGATACAGCTTCCACAAAAAAAGAATATCTGAAAGTAAATGAGAAACTATGCTAATGTTACAGCAGTGTTAAATCTCTGTGCTAGGTGACTGCTGTTCTGCAGTGATTCACTGAATTAGCATTATTACTATTATTTTTATTTGGCTGACATGTTTAGCCAAACTTGTTAAAGGACTTGCACAGCTGCACACAATGAGACAGAAACAAGAACTGAAATGACAGCCTTGGGGTTTAAAGTCCACTGCCTGAATAAGGCCTTACCTCAGCACATTTCTTGATACAGGACATTTATTGTGATGCGTGATATCATTGGTGCAGGTCCTTTTGTTGTCGCTTGAGTTAAGTGTGAATGCCAAGTCAGAATTTCCAGGTTTGTCAACTTGACACAGTGCATTTTTGAAGGTAAGATTTGTCTTCGGTTTTGTTGATGCATCTCCTTGCTTTTGTGTGCAGGTTTTGTAAATTTAATGTAAGAAACTCCGGTTCAACTACTGATATAGTATTTAGCTGGAGATCTGCTCATACAAGTACATTAGTTATGCCAGATATGTCTGTTCTACACTAAGTTTTGACGTTTCGTAAGGATGGGTTGGCTCTTTCAGCCATTAATTCATGGCAGTAGTGTCTTTGAAATGTCATCTTTGTGTGTACTGGAAGGCATTTGCTGCCTATTACAGTACATGTCCTTTTATGTGGTAAGTGATGACTGCAAACTTTGTGATTATGAACAAATTTAAGCTTACATGAAATGTATTAATCTGTTGACTGATCATCTTATCTTTGCTGACGGTGAGTTGCTTTATTGGATACTGAGTAACCATACCCCATGTGTGACATGTTTCATGTTCAGATAGGCCTGTTTTGGCACCACTGTTGTGCCAAGCTCTTAGTTTATACAACTAATAATCGGGCCATTGTTGACCCATTTCATCAACATTCTGTTTCTAACCACAGGATAAAGATTGGCTGGATTTGTTTAGTATATCAGCATATTCTCAACACATGTCTGACACAGTTGTGTGCGAAACCCCAATGAAAGTAATATTGCCGAAATCTTCATGGTGGCACAAGTGGTAATGCCTACCATGCCATGTTCTGTGTTGCTTAATTGTTTACTTTCACCCGTTTTTGATCAGAATTCTTTCTGCGAGATTCCTTTGGTACCCCCACCCCTTCCGTTTTTATAGTAAGTAGCACTGTTGGCTGAGAAGTTAGTTAAGTGGGAAGGGTAGATTAACCTAATAATGCGTCCACTTTTTCTGACGAAGTCAAGTGACTCCAGTTCGGCTCGGTTCCAGATAGTTAGTGTGCTATAAAAGGTTCTTGCTGCCACCTTATATTGTTGTGGAAAATTTTGAAGTTGATTGGCTTGTTCAAAGGTCACTTTATAAAACCACCTTTCCACTTGGTAGTAAACCGTTAGTGTGCTTTGAAAGGAACAGTCTGTGTGCTCCCTGCCCAACACGACCCTTTCCTCTGCTAAATGTTGAATGGGCATCCCTGCCTGTTCTGCAGTCCAACATAAATTTAAAAGCGGAAAACTCAGAGCTGTCAATTGATTAACTGTAGAGAGAGTCAAAGATATTTTATGAAAACTAGTGTAGAAATTTTTTCAGTCATCTTCAGGGTATGTGTGTGAAAAGGTGATGAGTGGTGTGTCCTGTTAGTCTTAAACTGTAGTACTAAAATCAAACATGTGAACAGAATATACTTGCATTAAAATGAAATGGGCTTACAGACCATAGTGTCTCACTACACACTATTTTTTTTTCCACTTGTGGCTACAGGTGGGTTTCTGCTTTGATTTACAAATTGTGAGGTGGCCCTGTAAGTAATCCTTGCATGTAACAACATGTGAGCTACTGTCTTTGAAAACATTAGGTACTTCTCACCAACTATGGATTCTATATTCCTCCTTCCATCCAAATTTATAACTATCTATGTCAAGTTTGCAGGGAGTTCATTAGTTGCAAAATAGGAAGTAACCCTGGGCAAGCATCAGCCAAGGCAGGGCACATTTACACACTGACCCAGACTCACCCAATGTGCCAATTCAGAGTGACGAGTAACTTAACCCAGGATTAGTAAATTTAAGAAATGTAAAAAATACATTCTTTTGCATGTGTGTATGATTAAGAGCCAGTTCATATAATATGACAGAACTGTCAACACACCGGCAATTCATAACTGGCCTATTTCTCCTTTACGCTATAAATCCTTTAATTCTCACATGAGAGTAACTGCTGTGCTGCTAGATATACTGTAGTTAATCTGTCAGTATCTGCACTCTAAAAAGATGCCTATACTCAAGCAGAAGATAGTTTGGATCTTTGTATGTACATATGCATAGATTGTCCATTTTCTTAAATTTGTTTTGCTTGTGCCCTAAACCCAGACACCAGAAAACAGGTTACAACAGAAAAAAATCAATGCCTTTGCCAACGAAAATGAGAAGTGTCTGCTGCTGCTACTAATCTTTTTGTGAAATGCTAAAATAAACAATGGAAAAGACTATAAAAAACACACCTCTATTAAATCTCTGAAACTGTTTATATTCATATGTGCTTTGTGGAAATAAACGCAGGAAAGTTATTATAGAAAGCATGGTGCCATCCTTCAGAAATCAAGGAAAATCACAATTGTTTTTGAAGCTAGGGGCTGCCGCAAAAATCTCTTGTATTACTATGTGAGCATAGTTGTCTCATCTGTTACTGAACCTAGAACACCTTGCCAGTGTGGAATGTTGTTAGCACTGTCTAGTGAAATAACTTCATGTAAATATACAAATTCTACTAATGTTGTTGTACAACACTCCTGTCCTGTTTGCAATTTTTATGGACAGGATATCAAGGTGTAGCTAGGGAGAGGAGGATGGCCAGTTTGATGGCCTTTGAATTGTGTCACTGCTTTTTGAAGATAACGTGGTCCTGTTGACTTAATTGAGCTGTGAACTTCAGCATGTGTTGGGACAGTGTGAAGTGGCAGGGTTGAGGATCAGCACCTCCAAATCTGAGGCCATGTTTCTCAGTTGGGGAAAAAATGGACTAACCTGTCCGAGTGGGAGCTGAGTTACTTCTTAAAGTGGAGGAGTCAAAGTAATCTTTGGGTCTTTTTCACGAATGAGGGAAGGGGAGTTTGATAGACAGATAGGGGCGACAGGTGCAGTTATGGGGTCGCTATACCAATCCGTAGTGGTGAAGAGGGAGCTGACCCAGAAGTTGAAGCTCCCAATTTAACAGTTGATCTGTGTCCCTACCCTAACCTATGGTCATGAATGAAAGAATGAGATTGCGGGTAAAAGTGGCTGAAATGAGCATTCTCTGCTGGTTGGCTTGACCATCTTCTAGAGATCAGATAAGAAGCACAGACATCCGGGAGCAGCTCGAGGGACAGCCACTAACTCTCCACATCACAGTTGAGGTGGTTCGAGCCTCTGATACGGATACCTTCCAGACGCCTCCCTGTGGAGGTTTTACTGGTGGGACCAGCTGGGAGGAGACCAAGAGGGAGACCAATGGCTCTCTGGGAAGATTAAATCTCCCAGATGGCCTAGTAATACCTTGGGGTTCCCACAATATGAGCTGACAAGTGTGGCTGTGGAAAGAGACATACGGGCCTCACTGCCAATACTGCTGCTGTCGCGTTCCTGTCTTGAATAAGCGTTGGAACATAAATAAATGAATTGCAGAACAACTTCCTGTTGTTACTACAGTCTTTACTTCCTGCTGTTCTGTATTGTTTCCTGACTGAAGTTTTATATCACAAGAAGGTGCCGGCTTCTCCCTTACACTAGAACCTGGGAAGAATTTATCACATTGTTTATAATAACTGCATTATTGACCCTTTCCCCAAGCCATAGATTGATACATCTTCAGAAAAAACTGAAGAGGTATATGTCATGGTCAGATCTAGTTGATTTAAGGCTGATCTAATATATCACATGGTGACAAAAATTTGGCTACACTTTGTGCACTAAACATAATATTGAAAGAACATGCATCATACTTATCATATGGAGAATCTGTTTTACAATCACAGACACTGTGAGGTTATGCAACTTTGCCACAGAGGAAAACCAGGAAGCGTAATTCATGATTCAAAATTGAGTGGGTAGTAATTAATTGCTTTCTGTATCTTCCAGCTGTGCCCCTCTGTGTGCTGCTAGAGGCCAATGCATGTAATGCCACTGAAAACCTCTTGCATGTAACCTGGAACAATCAGAGTTTGCCTCAGTCCACTGACCAAGTGCAGCTCCTGAACCAGCAACCTTAGGGTTGCAAAAGTGCGAAGAATCTGTTTGCATTGTGAACAGAAATCAGAGAATCTCTAATAACATTGCACAGCTTCTGTGTGTGTATGTGCCTGTGTGAGAAAGAGAGCCATGAAGCTTAACTCTTTCCCACCAACTGAGCCCTCAACACACACTCACAAACACCCTACTACTAAGCGTACCACCAGATTGTTTCAGTTTATAACATGTTACAGAAATGAAACACTAAAATATACTAAATCATCGTCATCATTATTGATGTTCGATGCTTTGTGCCATTGACAGAACACAAAGGTCCTCCAAATGACAGTACACCAATTACTTCTCGCTCAGAGATGTGTTGTTCTCCTTTACCCATACTGGCTGAATATAGATTCAATCTAAAATATGAATCCAGCCTTAAAGAGATCCTTTATTTTATGGGCAAAGTGAAATTCTGGATTATTAACATAGTCAATGTATTTTAAAACATTCTGATGACTGGAAAGGTTATTTGAAAGCTAGAGGTGTTGTACACATTCTTATCAACAGAAATGTACCCTTCCATCCATTCAGTTACTAAGAGCTTTCTTAGGTCTTAGTGACCTGAACTGAGTTTTCATATCTCTCTTACAGTTAAGTGTAGTACTTGGGTATGAAGAAATTTTTAGCTTTGTGTGCGGACAGTAGGTCACATCTTAATGAAATCAGAGATGAATCCCTGTGTCAATTAGCTAAAATGTATGAATATGATCACATTGTGAATATGTTACTTATGCTAATAAACTTACAAGGGTGAGGAACATTCAAGTGACATGAGATGCATTTGCTTACTTTTTTTTTTCTTTTTTTTCTTTTCAGATGACACATATTTTGCCATCGGCTTTATATCTCCATTTCCATTACACTCTTCATTTGCAAACCTAATAAAAATGTAAGGTTAACATAAATGTAAATCTTTTCTTGTAGGATATGATAATTTAGCTCGTGCAATGAAATGCCATCCCAGGGTGTACAAGTACTTAAATATAGTGCTACTGTTTGTGTGTATCCTTTATACACTCAAAACAGCATGAAGGTTAAATGGCATATATCCATAGCTTTGTGGTTTTAAAGTCCAGTACCTTAACTAAATGACACTTCTATTTTCTTTCACTTTCTGACCAGCTTTAGAACTTAAAGGACATGTTATTTGACTGTATTTATAATAATAATAATATATAATGTGAATTTCCCCTTGGGATTAATAAAGTATCTATCTATCTATCTATCTATCTATCTATCTATCTATCTATCTATCTATCTATCTATCTATCTATCTATCTGTATTTGAAAGATTAAGTTTTGTTCTACTGATGTGACAGAAAAGTGTCTAGAGAAAATTTGTGAAAAGCATTTGCGGTTTATTATATATTAATACTAGGGGGCTCCGCCCCCTGCTCGCTTCGCTCGCCAACCCCTGGCGTTGGGACATGAGAAAGAGTCAGATGTATGAATTAGATATAGAATAGTGTGCAGCTTTGGATGATGCCCATAGAAATAACAAATAGAGTGTTTGTCATATATTAATGTTTTATTGGAATATTTCTTTGCATACAACATTAGTAGTAAAGATGGTGTCTTTTCCTTGAATGAGTCTTCCTTGGCATGGATTATTTATAATTTTAACTTTAACGTCAGATGAACGGCGAACACGTGAGAAGGCAACATAAAGTTGTCCATGTCCAAAAACGGGTTCAGAGAGGTAGATGCCAACCTTGTCCATGGTTTGTCCTTGTGATTTGTTGATGGTCATGGCAAATGCAGGTTTAATGGGGAACTGTCGGCGTTTCAATGTAAAAGGTAATTCTAGCTCAGAACTTGTAAGGTCAATTCTAGGAATGAGAACAGTATTGTTAGCATGTGATCCTGTAAGAACTGTCGCTTGAATAACATTGTGTGTCATGGTGTTGACGACTAACCGTGTGCCATTGCATAAACCCTGTTTTTGTGTTAAGGTTTCTTAATAGCATGATTATTGTTCCGTTTTTAAGGGCAAGGTCGTGTTGTGGTAATCCAGCAGGGTTAATAGTGTTCAAATATTCTAAGGGGAAATTTATATGTTCATTGTCGTCATCAGAGTCAACTTTGTCTGAGCTTAGAAAGATCTGTGTCTCTCCAGGAAGTAATGAAATGACTTGGTTATTAATGTGATTAACATTAATATTTTTTGGACATAATATAGTGCGTTGTGTTAACAGGGGTATTTGGTCTAATGTGATTGCTGTTCCAAATATCTCTTTTACTAAGTCGTCTGAGATAAAGGATTGTGGAATGGAAATAATATCTGGGTGAAGTCCATCTGTATTTGTGAGTGTACCATTTCCCAGTTGTATTAGCCAACTGTTATATTCTGGATCTGGACATCGCATGTTTTGTACCAACTGTATTGTTTTAAAGCAATGCCAATTGTCTGCGTATTTTAAGGTGGACTGAACAATAGCTGAGCGCATGGCATGTGGAACAATAGCTAAGCATTGTCTAAAATCTCCTCCTAATAAAAGAACTTTTCCTCCAAAGGGAATATTATTATTCATCAACGTTTGTAGAAGTTTATCAATGGTGTTGAGTAAGTGACTGGATGCCATTGTACATTCATCAATAATTATCAGTTTTGCAAGACGGATGTCTCGGGCATTGCTACTGTGAATGTTCATAGTGGATACTGATGTCTCTGTGATTGGGACCGGTATTTTGAATATTGAGTGACATGTACGACCATTTATTAACAGATTTGCTGCCACTCCGGAGGATCGCAGTCACTGTTAATATGTTTCCTTTTCTGCAGTTGAACGGTTAATAGTGCTTTATTGTAAGGAGATCCACCTATGCTGACACCTATGCTGTCTAGTGTGAAGGTGTTGACGTTCACTTTAGAATATGTGGCTTTGGGTGTCACTTCTTATGGATGTGTGTGTGTGTGGGGGGGTGGGGGTGGGGTGAGGATTGTTGTTGCGTGAGCGTCTTCTTTCTTTTTGCATTCCTGTGTCTTGTTTGAATCCCCCTCTTTGTGTGTGTCCCGTCCGTTGCTTGTAGGGTCTGTGGGGTGGGCTTCGCTCGCCAACCCCTGGTGTTGGGAATGACAAAGAGCGTGATGTATGAATGAGATATAGAATAGTGTGACGGTGTAGATGATGCAAATAGAAATCAAACAATAAAGTGTGTGGCACAGTGTAAAGGTTTATTTGAAAATTTCTTTGTACACGCCGTTTAAGTGTAAAAGGTAATTCCAGCTCAGAACTTGTAAGGTCATTTAAGATGGTTATTGTTGTGATCAGAGTCAAGTTTGTCAGAGCTTAGAAAGAGTTGTGTCTCTCCAGGAAGTAATGGAATGACTTGGGTATTTATGTTTTCCACATTAATATTTTTTGGACATAATATAGTGCGTTGTGTTAAAAGGGGCATTTGGTCTAATGAGATTGCTGTTCCAAATCTCTCTGTAACTAAGTCGTCGCAGATAAAGGCTTGAGGAATTGTAATAATATGTGGCTGAAGTCCATCTGTATTGGTGAGTGTACCATCTCTCAGTTGTAATAAGCAATTGTTATGATCTGGTTCTGGACATCGTATCTTTTTTACTAACTGTATCTTTTGAAAGTAATGCCAATTGTCTGCGTATTTTAAGGTGCACTGAACAATAGCTGAGTGCATGGCATCTGGAAGAATAGCTAATCACTGTCTAAAATCTCCTCCTCATAAAAGTACCTTTCCTCCAAATCTAATATTATTATTCATAAACATTTGTAGAAGTTTATGAATGGTGTTGAGTAAGTGACTTCATGTCATTGAACATTCATCAATAAACAACATTTTTTCAAGACGGATGTCACGTGCAGTGCCACCGTTAATGTTCATAGTGGATACCGATTTGTAGGATCTAATGCAGTTGATAAAGATTTCACTTTCAGGTACATCGTCAGTTATAAGCTTCTGTAGATATTCAGTATATGAATGTAAAGAAGGCAGTCTAATTTGACCCTTTTGACAACAACGTGTAAATGTATAACTTGTATTGCCAGTTGTTTCTTCAGGGAAGTGAACTGAATGACAATGATTGCAAATGACATTCATTAATCCGAATGAATTTTCCTGGTGTATGTTTTTCTTGTGCCGTTTGAGAGGCGCGTTGTTGCATGTGTAGTATTTGGGACGTGTTGTTATGGAGCTGTAATCGATTTGCCTGTGCTGTGTGAGAAGCCCGTTGTAGCCTTCGCTGCCATTAATGTATGTCTGAGACGGGAGGTGTTTCGTTTTGAATCCGTGCTTGTTGCGATGCAACACTTTGATTGATAGATTGCGTAATGTGGATCTAGGATGTAGATTTGTGCATATTTGCGTTGTTGATTTGTTTCAGGGTGCACTGTTCCAATGCAATGCAGTATTTGTGCACATATGCGAAAGCAGTATGGGCCATTGCCTTTTGGTGGCCTGATATTTACTCCGGTATATGCAAAAGCAAATGAACCATTGTAGGATCTAATGCAGTTCATAAAGTTTTTACTTTTAGGTACATCGTTAGTTAGAAGCTTTAGTTGAGCTTTGCGTTTTTGGAGTCGAGACATTTTTCTTATGGATGTGTGGGGGGGGATCGTTGTTGCGCGAGCGTTTTGTTTCTTTTTGTGTTCCTGTGTCTTGTTTGAATCCTCCTCTTTGTGTGTGTCCCGTCCATTGCTTGTAGGGTCTGTGGGGTGTTTTTGTGTTCTTTTTTTTGGTCTTCCATGGGCTTGTTGAATCCCCCTCTTGGTGTGTGTCCCGTCCCGTGCCTGTAGGGTGGGGGGGGGGGGGGTGTATGGTCGTGCCTTGCTATTGTGCGCTCGTCTGTTCTTTTTTTTTTGGTGTGTTTAGTTTCGTGTGCAATGTGTTTCGTGCTTTCCCCTCGTTTGAGTACTCTTTTATGTGCCTTTTCCTTATTTTGGTGCTTGTTGAGCCTCATTTTTGTGACTCCTTTCTGTATGTGCTCACTCCTGTTTTCTGTGCTCTTGTCGGACTCTTTTTGCGCCTGCGTCTCTCGCGGCCCCTCATCCGCCTCTCTCCCCCTCTTTGTGTGTCCCGTCCCTTGCTTGTAGGGTCTGTGGGGTGGTTTTGTGTTCTTTTTTTTGGTCTTCCATGGGCTTGTTGAATCCCCCTCTTGGTGTGTGTCCCGTCCCGTCCCGTGCCTGTAGGGGGGGGGGGGGGGGGGGTTGGGTATGGTCGTGCCTTGCTATTGTGCGCTCGTCTGTTCTTTTTTTTTGGTGTGTTTAGTTTCGTGTGCAATGTGTTTCGTGCTTTCCCCTCGTTTGAGTGCTCTTTAATGTTTTTTTTTCCTTATTTTGGTGCTTGTTGAGCCTCATTTTTGTGACTCCTTTCTGTATGTGCTCACTCCTGTTTTCTGTGCTCTTGTCGGACTCTCGGACTCTTTTTGCATCCGCCTCTCTCGCCCTCTTTTGTCCGCCTTTCTCGGGTCCTCAGCCGACTCTCGCGGACTGTTTGTTGCGCCGGCGCAGTACGTCTTTTTGCAGCTACGGCCCATGGCCGGATGTGCCTGCGTCCATCATCCGGTTTAGCATTCTCGGTTAGTAATATGGATAGGAAAACATCCATAAATTAATTTTCAGAACCCACTTAATTCACTTTTAAGGTTACTAGTGGACAGAACCTATCCTGGCACCACTGTACAGAGACAGGAATGAATCCTAGATGGAACATTAATGAGATCAGTTAGCAATATCAGGCTTAGAAAAAATAACCTTACCCAGACAATGACAGGGTTGGTATTGTGAATAAAAGAAAGGAATACAGAAAAAGGTTTGGGGTAGCCACCCCGTATACTTGAAGGTTTTCCTGGAAAAAGAGCAAAAAAAAAAACATCAGTATGTCTTTACAGGCTTGAGTCCAAAACAGAATTGATCTATATTATTAAACGACAGTTTAATTTATGCACGGACGGCGGACGCACCGAAGCGCATGCGCACTGCGCCGCAGCGCCCCAGAGTCAAACCCAGCGGCTTCCCAGAGTCAGTAGGTGGCGCCCAAACAACACAACCTGTAAACTAAACTTGCTCTAATCCACTGTGCCAGCAGTCGGTGTCAGCAGAGGCAAAGGAGTCACGGCTCCAAATGGAAAGAGCTCAACGATTTCTAATACAAAACCGAGCCCGTACTTCCCAGAGTCAGTACGTGGCGCCCAAACACCACAACCTGTAAACTACACTTGCTGTAATCCACTGTGCCAGCAGTCAGTGTGGCATATTTGAATCACATAATGGTAATTCAGTATTAAATGTAAGTTGGATTATGCTTCCTAACAGTAAACGACTTCTGCCTGACGACACAGCCACAGAACAACAAAGACGAGACCGCATGGATAAAAACAATAAACGGAGGCTCCTACAACACGCTTCAAACACACCAGAAGCAAAGATGTCACGGGCTCCACAATGAAAGAGCTCAACTAACGGAAATACAAAACGAGCCCGTATAGATAAACATAATGAACGAACGCGCCCACAACACGCTTCTGACACAGCAGAGGCAAAGGAGTCACGGCTCCAAATGGAAGGAGCTCAACAATTAGTAATACAAACACGAGCCCGTATGGCTACGACCTGTAAACGAGGCCGTATGGATAAAAACAATGAACGAAGGCGCCCACACTAAGAAACCGCTTTAGTACAAATATGTTTATTTAATTAAATGAAACCTTTACCATGGCTACGACCTGTGAACTAAACCTGAGGTAAAGCGTGCACGCCAGGTTGTACAGCCGCCCGAACGAGACCGCCCACACCACCGCATATACCACCTTCTTTTACTAATGTAGCCCTCCATGCCCGGATCCGCCGCCATGGTCACTTCAGCACGTAAATCCGCCGCCGTCAGCAAACGACTTCTCCCTGACGACACAGCCATAGAAAAACAAAAAAGAGACTGTATGGTTAAAAACAATAAACGAAGGCGCCTACAGTGCGCTTCTGAAACACCAGAACCAGATGAATCACAGCTCCAAAAAGAAACCACTTTAGTACAAATATGTTTATTTAATTAAATGACATTTCCCAGGACGCACCCACCCTCCATGATATTTCATCCCTCCAAATATCGGAGGGAACAGAAGGTGATTGCCATTCTTGGATCTGTGATTCTTTCGAGAATCGCGGGGTTGCTGGTTCATTCCTAACAAGATGGCGTTTTTAAAGTCAGGTGGAGGAAGTGATGTCATCTGGACCCGGAACGGAGAATAATGTCATCGGGCCCAGAATCCGAAGTGATGTTGACAGGCCCAGGCAGAATTTCCCTCTGGTGGTCTGTAAGAGAAAAAGAGAAAAGGTCGATGCACACTGACACCCCCTGGTCTGGCGTGGGATTACCATCTTTCGAGCCCTTTAGTGTGTGACAGTATATAGATGCAGTGAGGCAGCAGCACTAAACAATGTGCTAACTCAGGAGAAAACAAGACTAAAAATCCAGCCATTGGAATTTTGTAAGTTATCATTTAATCTATAAGTGTGCTTCTCTTATCCTAGCACAAGAGGTACAATTCAATAAGTTAGGAATCTGAGCTAAAGAAACATAACATTGTATGTATTGTCCTGCAAAATTCAGCCATTGCTCAAAGCAGCCTTTCTAATGACAATATGATGGCACATAATAAATTCTACAATAATAGGTTTAGTGTTGTTATTGTGAGTTGTATGGAGTACAATCAGATTCTTACCTGTATGTACTAATCAACATGCAACATATTGCTACTGTCTGAGTAGAACTGGCTTACCCTTACTTGAATAATCTCTTTGTAATATACATGAAGTTGAGGTTATTGTTAATGTAAAGACATTTTTCTCACCTTCACATATGGGTTTGAAATGTCTTCTATTTCAGTTAAACTTCTGCACCATTGTGTGATGTGGTAATCTAGTAATAACTTTTCAAAAAAGAGTGGTGAGCATAAAAGGAAGTTTTAAATATGGATGAAGAAGTTTTAAGAAATTAAATACATAGATTAAAAACATGCAAGAGGAACTTCAGGTGAAAAAACACTCTTCCTATGTAACAGAGACCAATCTAATGCAAAATTTACATTTTATATCTATTTGCTAACGCAACTAACAAAAGTGGTTAATATATTTGAGTAAACATTAGTCTGGGGGACTATTTTGGGAACAGGTTATCATCAGTTGTGGATTAAGCCCTAAGCGTCAAGCAATATTCAGAGGTAATGCACTTTATTAAAAGATGAAAGCGTGTGGGACCAGTATAGCCATGGAAGAGTAAACTTACCTTGAAAATGCCTTGTTTTGTTTGGAAGTAGAAAAAGTAGATTGAACTTAATGTCACAAATTCTTCATTTTAGTGATATTAGCCCTTAACATTCCAGCGCCCTGCTCAGTGTTAATTCCTGCCTTGTACGCTAAATTGAATTCATGATGAATACATAACAAATTTTCCATGTGACTTATCTTGCAGTCTTGAAAGAGTTGTCTTGTCAGGTTTCTAATGGAATTAATTGATTAAGCTCAGTCATGAAAGCTCCCCAATATATACACCTGTTATTACATCACTTTTATATTAGTATGAGGTCACCTGCTCCCAATTATCAAATGTTACAATGAATAACAGCAGAAGCATTTATGCTGTATCAGACCATATAAATATTTTTAAGTCATAAAATATTAAAGCATGGGAATTTAGTGATCCATAACTTTTATGGACAGAATTTCTAGGCACAGCCAGGGCGTTGAGGGGGTCCGGTTTGGTGGACTCAGGATTGGGTCACTGCTTTTTGCAGATGATGTTGTCCTGTTTGCTTCATCAGGCCGTGATCTTCAGCTCTCTCTGGATCGGTTCACAGCCGAGTGTGAAGCGGCTGGGATGGGAATCAGCACCTCCATATCCGAGACCATGGTCCTCAGCCGCAAAAGGGTGGAGTGCCCTCTCAGGGTTGGTAGCGAGATCCTGCCCCAAGTGGAGGAGTTCAAGTATCTCGGGGTCTTGTTCACGAGTGAGGGAAGAATAGAGCATGAGATCGACAGGCGGATCGGTGCAGCATCCGCAGTAATGCGGGCTCTGCATCGGTCTGTCGTGGTGAAAAAGGAGCTGAGCCGCAAGGCGAAGCTCTCAATTTACCAGTCGATCTATGTTCCTACCCTCACCTATGGTCATGAGCAATGGGTAGTGACCGAAAGAACGAGATCGCGAATACAAGCAGCTGAAATGAGTTTCCTCCGCAGGGTGTCTGGGCTTTCCCTTAAAGATAGCGTGAGAAGCTCAGTCATCCGGGAGGGGCTCAGAGTAGAGCCGCTGCTCCTCCGCATCGAGAGGAGTCAGATGAGGTGGCTCAGGCATCTGATCAGGATGCCTCCTGGACGCCTCCCTGGTGAGGTGTTCCGGGCACGTCTAACCGGGAGGAGGCCCCGGGGAAGACCCAGGACACGTTGGAGGGACTATGTCTCTCGGCTGGCCTGGGAACGCTTTGGGATTCTCCCGGAAGAGCTAGAAGAAGTGGCCGGGGAGAGGGAAGTCTGGGCATCTCTGCTCAAGCTGCTGCCCCCGTGACCCGACCTCGGATAAGCGGAAGAGAATGGATGGATGGATGGAATTTAGTGAACCTGCTTAGTCCAGATTTTAGGGCCACAAAGGAGCTGGAGTCTAATTACATAGTATTGAGAACCAAGCAGGAACCAGTCCTGGACTGAAGCACAGGTATATTGCAGGGTATATTCTTACACACCAATCATTTTACATTTGTCAATTAATATTGAATGAGGATCTTTGAGATGTGAGAGGAAAACAAGATCACTTGGAGAAAGGCACAGCATAGCCTTTAGTATAATAGTAGAATCAAAGACATTTTCTGTTCAAGTGCAATATGGCAGAATTTTTGGAGTGACATGTGGATTAGTTAGTCATGTTTTGATGTGTAATGGTTACTACTTAAAGTATTTTTTGTTTAACCTGCCAATTCTTAGCCTTCACTATATGTCCCTGCCTTGGAAAGGAACGGTTATGTATTCTTTCCTGCTAGCACACTTCTATGTGACTGTGCTTGATTCAGAATCAACAAGTCAGACAATATACTGTATGCATAACGAAACATTCAGGTGTGTTCAGTGACTGAGTTAATTTATATGAAAGTTGGAGTATTTCATATTTTTTTTTACTTCACCCAAGAGTCAGTTATTATAATTTTGTTCATTAAATAGTTTTGTAACAATGAGTCAAATTCACAAATAAGAGCGATTAATAGAATGCAATTACATGGAATAGGGAGTGGCTTAATAATAATAATAATTCTTTGCATTTATATAGCGCTTTTCTCACTACTCAAAGCGCTCAGCAATTGCAGGTTAAGGGCCTTGCTCAAGGGCCCTACAGAGCAGAGTCCCTATTGGCATTTACGGGATTCGAACTGGCAACCTTTCAATTGTCAGTGCAGATCTCTAGCCTCAGAGCCACCACTCCGCTTAAGCCCGATCTTCAATTGTTGCAAGCCCCTGATCGTCTTGCAGTCTCCCGGACTAATGTTTACTCAATTGTGTTGACCACTTTTGTAAGCTGCTTTGCAAAAAAGTTTTTGCTAAGCAAATAAAATATTAATTTTGCATTACATTGGTCCAAAATTCATGCCTCTGTTAGTAAACTACATTAAATATATGCTTTTCAACAGCACTTTAGAATGGAGTTAAAAATGGAGCATAAATAGGCTTGTTTTTGCTCAATAGCTTTCATATACTGTAGATTGTATTCAAGGGATGTGAAAATGTCATTGATTGATGTGTATTAGTGGTGGAGGGCTGATGACTAATTGTTCAGTTTTCTTTGAAAATATATCTAATAGAGTAATATCCAGAAATTAGCATTTTAAAAATATGTATTAATACAAAATTACCAATACTGTACCAGCATAAAACCAGTGTTAATATTACCTTATGAAAGGAGAAGAACTGAAATAAGTTTCCCATCTAGCTATTAATATTAGTTAAAACACAGTAATTCAATAAAATTATATAAATAAGAGAGAACTTGGAAAGGAACTAATTTATTGGATAATGGGAATATGAGTAGTATATGATGGGCAAGAATATCATTGTCTTGCCATGATTGTACATGTATATCTGTGACTTAAAGATCAGGGGCTCTGTCCTGTGTTTTAGGGCACCTACTCCTTTCCCTTGTTATTAATTACTTCAAACACCATTTAGCTGCAGGTTGATAACGTTGGTTCTTGACAATAATAATCTGCAAATAATATTGTTCAATAAATTCAGTCTTAAATATGCTTACATGATTGCTTTACTCTTACATTTATTTCCAGCAAAGTGACTTTTTTTGTACTCTATAAGTTAACTTAAAGTAGCCGGAGAAGATGCTGCTGTATGAGCTGCTTGTGTGTGCGCGTGCTTGTGTGCTTCCCAGTGTCTTATTCACTTACATTGGGCATCCGAGCAGCTGTAATATCGGTAAAAGAGTAAAATATACAAGTTCAAGTACCTGTTCTAAAGGTAAAATTGAGATTGAATCACAAATTATGTACCTTGGTTTTCCTTTATGGCAAAGTTGCAAAGAACATTTCTCCATTTCATATATGTGTAAAAATAGTGTAAATACGGAATACACTTTTTAGATGGATTTGAAAGCATGCACAAAACATACATAGCTATTATAAGACAGTATCGATACATTTTCTGAATAGATGTAACCTTAATTTTTTATATCTGAAAATGCAATAAGGTCAACATTGTGGTAAAGTGATTGCACTGCTCAACATGCCCATGCTGTATTCAAATCCTGTGTCTGATCACTGGGTCTCTCCATGTTTGTGTGGGCTTCCTCCCACACCCTGAAGGTGTGTATGTTCCAGATTGTCCCCGTTCTGGTGTGTGTTCTTGAGGAGGCTGGTTCCTGCCCTGAACCTAATGCTGCTGGGATAGACTCCGATGACCCAGGATTGGATTAAGCAGGTTTCATCATATTTTATGAAAAATGTAAATGTCCGGTTTTATGATTTAGACACTTCCTTTAAAAAAAGCCTGCTAATCAAGCAGGAAGATGACATCACTTTTGCACATCTGCTTGTTTACAGTGTTGCTCAGCAATGTACACTCATCACTATACACAGAAAATGAAAACTGTAAGTCAGTATCACAAGCCCTATACAAATTAATAGCAGATAGTTCAGTGTGTATTGCGCTGTCTGAAATGGTAAATTGTGCATGTGGAAACCAAACTTTTAAGTTTCTCAGAGATCTGAGTTCACGGTTTTGTCTTTTGGTTGCTTTTTTCCTTTTGCAAAGGGATCTATTTTATCAGTTAACCCTGCTACTTTATTGAGGTCGACTAGCTTCATTCATTATCCTGGCGCTGATGATATCTGTTCCTGTTTAATTATGACAGCTCTCAAGGTTACCATTATTCAGCATCTACACTGTATACTCTTTCTGTCTTTGCTGTAGAATTTCTGTTTTCAAAATTTTGATTGATATGCCCTTTTACATATAACTACTTTGGTATAAATCCTTCCCTGTTTCTTTAGCTTGCTACTTGCTGTTTTAAATATATTAACTTGGGGACATCCTCTTGTATTCAGCAATCCGACTGAGTGTAGTATGCTCCAGTTACATTCATGAGAAGCCAAGAAGTAGTACTGCAGTTTTCATCACTGCCTTCCATTCTTCCAGTTTCATCTCTTAGGCACACGATTTAGTATGTTTATTCTGTTTCTTGCCTACTTCCCTTGTCCTAATCCACCTTCTCCTCCTCTTTGAATTCATTCATTTAATGAGATCCTGTTTCATTCAAAAGCTATACAGATTTGCACTGTGGTGCACTGTGGTCACATATCTGCTAAGCTACAGTGTGGTACTGTAGTTGTCATCATTTAGTAACTATTCGCCAAACCACCACACCAGGCTTGGATGTCACTGCCAAATCCTTATATGTAATCAGTACTTCTTTTATTCCTCATTATTTCACTTCTTTGTGTTCTTTGTAAAACAGTATCCTAGAGAAACCGCTCTTCATTAATGCTTTACTTGTGTCCCAGCTTTTGTTTTTTGTTTTGATTCCAGTAAACAGGGTACAGAATTTAGTTTGGCTTCTACCACAAGACAAAAACCAATTATGTTCTGGTTGATAACACAGTGAGCTGCCTTGTAATATTTGCAAATTTGTCTGGAGGCATCTAACAAATCACCAATTGACTTGTGTAATCCTTCTCTTTCAGTCCTGGAGTCTGCTTCACTGACTAACACATTATATAACTGGGCTGCTTGTCTTTGGTTTTAGAGAGCTTTTATACAGTATGTGGTCTTTCATTGGTCTTTCCAAAAGTCATTTTCACAATAACATTGTGCTGAGGGGCAATGACTGGGCTAGTTACTGTATTTACTAGAAGGAGAGTGTTAGGTTTGTTTTCTGCTTTAAACAGAAAAGGAAAATCACAAAAATACAAATATTTTTAAATGACTTGTATATGTAAAATCACACTGTTTTTTCTAAATGCAGAATATGAGAAGAGGAAAAAAAAACAGCTAATTAGATGGGATAAAGTACAGTGAAAATGACTCCCTCACTGTGGAACTGTTGGAACGAACCCTGCAGCCACTGGTTGCTATGATCTGTGTATTTAATAATCTTTTTTAATGTATATAATCTGCTATGAAATATTCTTTGATATACAATATACATTTCTGCTTATTATTATGTTACATTTCTTGCGTTTTGTTTCCATTGTTATGGTGTATAAGTCTGTGAATACTGCTTGGGCTTCTGCATGTAGAAATTGCTGAGGAAGTTTCCATAGACTTTTAGCAAAGTGGGGTGGTGAAGTTCCTGGTTTAATGTTGATTGTACAGTATTAACTGAAAGATTTTTTTTTTTTTTTTTTTTTTTTTAAAGTAGCACCACACCCTTGCACTAGAGAAGCACTGGGGGCCCACTGTGGCCGCAGATTGCCATTCCAGTGTATTTTCCAATAAGATAGTCTCTGTAATTGAGCTCATTGTTTAATTAATTGGTCTTTTTTTCTTCCTTTATTCCATTTTCACAGAACAAAGTAATGAGAGATGTACAGTTGTAAGAAATCTAGAAACATTTGTATTTTTAAAAATTAATATAATAGCTTGTTTATTAAGGTAGAAATCAGATTAAAAGCAGATGTTGTTTTGGACAAAACTTTGCAAACACAGGACTGAAAGTGAGAAGCACTGGACTAAGTTGGGGGGGGTGGGGATGTAATAATCTGTGCAGTTCTTCTCTGTTGACAGCAACAAATGAGAATAGCAGTTTACAGAATAATAGTTTGCAGAATCAGTTCATTTTATTAAGAAATTAATTTTCTAGTTTAGCCAGATTTTCACTGGAGTCAATTCACCTGAATAGGAAGCAGAAGAAAATACTTATTTGTCAGTTTCGCCCAACTTTTTGTGACACACCCATTTGTCTCCTTTTGGTTTTCATCTGCATACAATAAAGGTCACAGTCTTCGATTAACCCTCATAAAAACCACATCCTGTAGTGAAAACTTTAAATTCCACCTCGCTCTGTTTTATAACAATATACTGTAGTGATCATTTCAAACTGTTTTTTTTCTGTTTTTCTTGCACTCAATTTTTAAAACTTTTTTGGGATGCTTCCAATAAGATAACAATATCGCTGATTAGTGTGTCCAATTCATATGAAAGAGCCTATATTAGTAATTTACCCCAGGTTCCATAACTTTTAAACTTAATGACTAACTTGACAATATGTTTTGGCATAGAGTTTTACTCTTAAATGCTGTATAGATAGACAGATACTAAAGCCTGCATAATATAAGCAGTGTTATAGGCTTAAGTATGTCTTCTTTTGATCTTGCCATTTAATTTGGAAAAGATAATAGCAACACTTGCTGTTTCAGAGTAACTGTATTTTATCCTTCTTATTTTTGTTGTCATGAACCACATCATTGTACATACGCATGAAATGCTGGCATAGCAAGATATTGTTTGCTGCATGACAATGCTGGTTGGTGTATGACTCTCAGCTTAGTTCTTAGCTGAGATCACTTCTTTGTGTCATCATCTAAACTGCCTTCAGTGCATGTCATGTGATGGACTGTCAGGAAGGGGTCTGGCTCATTCTAACCTAGTATACAACAGGTTTGAAAATGTAAGCACGCTGTAACATTCAGATTAATTCAGTGACTTAGTTAATTGATTTGAAAGTTGGTGCATTTTAAATGTTTAGTTATTTCATCAAAGTTACCACATTTTTGTTAAATATTTTTTGTAACAATAAGTCATATTGCTCTTATATATGCAATTACATGAATTAGTAGAGCACACTAAATAAATGTGTTTTAACAGTACTTTATAGTATGTAGTTAAAAACGTAGCCTAAATAGGCTTGTGATGGCTCAACCGCTTTCACAGAGCACAGAGTTCAAGTGATGTAAAAATGGTATTGTTTGCTATGTTCTTGTTAGTTTTGGAGGGTCTGTGGCTAACTGTTGTTCGTATTTCTTAAACATAACATCTTTATAAAGTACATGGTAGAGAGTTAGTCTTTGAAGTCTCAAGGTAAAATTGTCGACTGCTTCAGACTAGGATACAAACCAAGTCTGAAGCTTTACTGATAAATTATAATGTCAGAAAAATATTGTAATGTGAAATATTATATAATCTTTTTTATTTAAAAATGTTTTTAAATAGCAAAAGGATCCCAAAAGAATACCCACCCCATAACCACCCCAACAAAACTTTAATGAGGTAAATACATTGCCCACCTTCTCAGTTTTAGTAACAATTCCATACCACTTAGCTGTCCACTAAATTTGGTATTTGATGAAAGTCAACATATCGACAATAAAGTGAAATTGCCAAAAGAAATAAAAGTGTGACTGCAAATTGACCAATACTAGCACAAAAATCACGATCAATGTTAATCCACAAAAGGAGAAATGCAACTGCACTAAGTTCCCTGTCTAGCTATTAGTATTACTAAAAACTCAATAATTCATTAATTATCAAAATAACTAACGACTTGGAAAGGAACTGATTCATTGTATGATAGGAATATCAAAGGTGACAGTAATCTTAGAGTTTAATTTCAGTTTCAAGATACACAGATGCATAAGCATGTCTTCAGACACGGATAAACCATAACCCTAACTCAGTCTTTGTTGTATGTTGTACCACTAAGCAACTCTTTTAACACAGCGCAAGCTGTAGTTCTGCTTAATCCTTACTATTTGCGACCCAACCAGCCTGTTTGTATACTTTAGAAACCGAACACCACAGTTTAGTCCTTGTTGTGTTCCCTGTGGCTCTGATCTTCTGCAGCTGTAGTTGTTGTTCTTAGTCCATGCTATGTTTATATTAATTAGAGAAGCTGCACCTTTCCTTTGTAATTAATTAGCAGTAGGTTGATAAAATTGCACTTGATTCAAAGATATCTCAAAAATAGTTGAACTGTTCAAACAAATTTCCTCAAAAATAAGTAAGCCAAATTTAAACAAAATCACTCCACTGGGAGAGAGGTTTTTGTATGTGGTCAGATAGACAGACAGGTCTATCATACTAGTTGCTTTCTGCATTATATCCAAACACACCTAGAAATGGGATAAGTAAATGGGTTTGAAAATAGATGAATGAATGCAAGGAAAATTTTTCATTTGAAAATTATTTTATCTGGAATTTTTTTAAAGCCAGTAATATGATATGCTGTTGTGACTCTCAGTACAGTAATCTCTCACTTATCGTGGGAGATAGGTTCCAAGACCGACCGCGATAACTGAATTTCCGCGAAGTAGGGACACCATATTTATTTAATTATTTAATGTGTATTTGGACGTTTTTAAACCCTCCCTGTGTTGTTTACAACCCACCCTTTACT
The DNA here is from genome assembly GCF_900747795.2 of Erpetoichthys calabaricus. Taxonomy (NCBI): domain Eukaryota; kingdom Metazoa; phylum Chordata; class Cladistia; order Polypteriformes; family Polypteridae; genus Erpetoichthys; species Erpetoichthys calabaricus. Next base: position 92,169,857 of record NC_041395.2, read on the forward strand.
CTATTAATAATAGGGACAACTGCTAAGCAATATGAAATCAGTAGATAAGTTTACACTTACTGTATAGCGAAGTACACGTAGCTATATATGACGTGATGAATATGCTGTGCAGTAAAAATGATGATGATGACTTTTACTGCGCAGCCGATGACTGTATTTAACGTCTCTTCAGACGGCGGTGCCATTTCCTGGGGCACCTCCTCCACGGTTTCCGAAGGTGTATCCGTAGTAGTAGTAGTAGGAACTGGCTCTTTTTTGCGAGGCTGCAAAAACATTGTGATCAGCAGTTGCTGCCGCTGCTTCTTTTTCCGGTCGAAGAGCAGCTTGTAGACGGTCATGACATCGTCGACCTTGTTGCAAAGATTCCTAAAGCAGATTCCATCCAGACTACTGCCTTATCACGTCCACTTGCAACTTGTTTTGCGCCCTGGTTAAAGGACACTGCGGCCGTAGATCTTATATGCTTTTCCTCCTTTTTAAATAAAAAGAATCGTGGACTCATTGATGCTGTAATGGTGTCCTGCAGCGGTGTAGCCGTTCCCTTCCTTCAACATATCCAAAACTTTTACCTTTTCTGCAATCATTTGCATCTTCTGTTGGCGCTTGGACACGGCCCCTGAAGCAGGAGCACGTTAATGCTGAATGAGTGAGATGAGACTTCCTGGTTAATGCAGCACTCCGTCGCTGAGCCAATCAGCAGCACACAGGAATTTAACTGCGTGCTCTGATTGGGTAGCTTCTCAGCCATCCGCCAATAGCATCTCTTCTATGAAATCAACTGGGCAAACCAACTGAGGAAGCAAGTACCAGAAGTAAAAAGACCCATTGTCCGCAGAAACCCGCGAAGCAGCGAAAAATCCGCGTTATATATTTAGATATGCTTACATATAAAATCCGCTAAGTCATGAAGCTGCGAAAAGTGAACCGCGAAGTAGCGAGGGATTACTGTATTTCACTTTTGGACCAGTGCAACCTAAGCCTAATACCCCGGACTTTACAATACCAGCTTTCCAGACAAAAAAAAATAAAAATCTTTTGCATGGTAATAAAAAATTGTGGGGAAGTGTATAGGGATAAAATATAGGGAAGTAACACTGTAGTCGTTCACTGTAGGAAAGGCACTATATTATTTAAAGGTTGTTTCATTTAGTTTATGTATTGGCAAAAGTTAGCACCGAAACTTGCTTGGCTAGGCAGACAATTTGTCTCCTAGATCTTTAAACAATTTATGAATGTGGAATTTGTTAATGTGCTCATTTCAGTTTTGCACTTCTTTTTTACTTTTGATTTGGTTCTGAGTCCTTGAATAATTTTGTTTATTCAGTATTTGTCACCACCTCCAGTTTGGTTACTGGTTTTATTTATGGCTACCAACCTTTTGTGGAGTTCTGCTTTCCTCAGCATCTCCTGTTGCAGCGATCAAAAATTTCAGCGCTTAACATCAGAGTCACAACAGTATATAAGACAACTATGAGCTACCATCAATGTCAGGTTTGTGGACAAAAAAAATTGTGCTAGTTTGAGTTTTCTTTTCAGGGTTTTCAGGAATTTTGTGTTTGGTTTTGATGCACTAGTAAAAGTTTTTTGACCTCTGCCTTTCCTCAGTTATTTTATCATATTTCTGTCCGTACTGTAAAATGCTGCTGTATATAAACTGTGTTTCAAGCTTAATTGATATTTTATTGTGACTTTTTTTCCTGCTTTCATGGCCTGCCATTCTCCCAGAACGCAGCAGTTGTTTTGACCCAGTGAAATTCTGTTTTTCTTTTTTCTTTCTTTCAACTTGTTGTTGATGATGTGCTTATGATTCATGTCCCTTAACTGTCTTTATCTCATTCTTGCAGATGTGCACTCTGACTCTTGCTGCCGCTGCCTCCTCTTCCTAGTGCAGATTTCTCGTTCTCTTACTTTCACACTTAGCTTGAAACAACTTTGTGAAGAAGAGACTCCTTTATTTGCATCATGACTTCATTCCCGGGTGACAGATACCTAGAAATATTACTGCATTAGGATACAGTCCTTCTTCCAGGCTGGTTTTAGCTGACTGCTCCACAGCATGCCAGTTACATACTAAATGAGTTTATAGGGAAGTCATTTTTGTGTTTTTCATATGAGTCTTTCTTGAATATCAAGAAGAGGCAATTACTCTTTGTATAAACAGTAGCAAATATTCATTGGCTGTTTATTACAATTGCAGTCGACTGTCTGACTTTTGTAGTAAGTGTCACTTTTTAAAACTTATTTCAATATAATTATACAGTATATGAATCATATCTAGTGCCTCACAGAGTGCTCTGTTTGCTTATGTGTTGCATTAAACAATTATTCTGGTTAAAAGCAATAGACCTGGAAGTATAAGCAATCTTGGCTTTATAATGGTCGCTCTCTAGAAATGTCTCCTTTGGGTTAACTTTGTGCCGTCCATCCATTATCAAGCCTACTTTTTACAATTCCAGGTCACAAGGCCTGGGCTTCCTGGCAGCTCAGCTATCAAAGCAGGAACTAGTTATTCTAGATAGGGCTAACTAATGCATATGCCCACACTCACTCCTAAAATGTCAGTTGAGAGTCGGAAGGAAACCGTTGTACGTGGGGAAGAAATCCATACAGGCAGGAATCAGTCCAGGGTTTACACGCCAAGTTCAGGCATCATGAGACAGAAGTGTTAAGCATGTTGCCCTTGTCTTTATTTTATCAGAGTTTAGTTGTTTTTAACTCTCTACCCCTTTCATTTTTTTTAAATATTCCTGTTGAAGTATGCACATGGAAAAATGTCAAGTTGCTGACGGTTTGAAAGCACTCTGCAACATGCTGTTAATTTTAGTGCCATTTCATTAGGTTGTCACAACATTTAGTTTTGGCGTGGGATGCTTGGAGATGTTTAAAGAGGGAAGTGTGAAAAAACAGCAACGCCCAGCCTTTAGCCTCAGAGTAAAAATATAAGCCAGCTATAGATACTTTGTAATTGTGCTGGTCTTAAATAACCTCAGACTTCTCCTTTTTTTCTTTTTTCCTCTTTTGTTATATTTCACTAAAATAGGAATAAAAATATTAAAAACAGTAGTATTAAAGAACCATTCTGGACTATTAATGAGTTTTAGTTGAGGTGTCCATGTGAAAGTGCTTTGACCATGTGGCTGAAAGAAAAGTTTATTGATTCAATATGCTTCCTTTTTTATCGGCTTTATTTTTTATTGAAATACATCACATAAAAAGGATGACAAATATAATGCAGTTCTTACTCAAAATAAATGTACATTCTGTTCCGACAAGGTGGAACAATGGCCAAGCCACAAGATAACTGGGCTAGGAGATTAAAGCGAGAGGGTCAAAACTGGAGGGACCATCAGTCATTACACCTATCTGTGTAAAACCAAAACTTGAAGCTGAAGAAAACGCACAAAATTTCTGGTTGCCAAAATATTTAAACCGGAACTACTTTTTGTGAAGTTTTGTGCTTTAATTATCTGTACCCTTGCCATTTAAATCCGATTTCCAGTCATCATAGGGCAACAATGGACCACTTTTCGTATCGGCAAAATGCCAGAAAATTGTGACATTTGTAAAAGAAAGTAGTGACACCGAAACATCAATAAAATAAAGATAAAAATTAAACCTTTGTTTAAAATCAAAGTGAATACAAACCATAAGAACACAAATGTATTCAGTGGGCGAAAAACAAACAAAAATCCATAGCATAATAGAATAAAGGGAAGTGAATAGTTGAAATGTTTTCTAAAAAGCTGTCTACCTTAAAATATTTATTGCTTATTTGGTTCACTAGAATGTGCCATTGTTTAATGAGTAGTTGAATACTAGCTTTTGTTGATCATGTCTTTGTATTTTTCAAATTTGTTTTCCTTATTGCTTTCTTTGGTTGGTCTTATTCTTTCTGGGGATCCAAAATGACAGCAGCACTGTGATTTCATGCAGGTGGCATGTGATGAAGTAGACATTAGGAGCCTTCCCACCACTGGAACTTTGTTTTCAGTAACCACTGAGTTCCTGTATTAAGTAACTTTTATACAAAATATGTGACATTCAAAGAAGAGTGATGCAGTGCGGCTCTTAAGAGTGATGTGGTACAAAATGCAACGTGATTGGGAGTTCACTTGGGACCTCCCCAACCGTATCGCTTCAAAGTGATCGTGACTTTACAGTGGAGATTATTGGGTGGATGCGGAGCATTGTGTGGCACACCAGGGAGGTGGCTCTGAAGAGCGTAATGGTATAAAGTGCATCACTCCATCTTCACCGAAAACTCTACAAAGTCCAACCTACTAACAGATTTGTAAGGTGGCACCGTTGCTTATGGTCAACCATTCTGCACAAATCATTGCCCAAGCCCTACCCACAAGAGTTTCTGGTTGAACAGAAAATTCATAACCTGGAGTAGGAGCTAAAAAAATGACCAGGAACTACCTACTGAAAACAACAAATGGCGGTGGGAATCCTACAAAAGTTCCTGAATTTCTGAAAAGTTTCCCTGAGTATCCCTGGTTCCTGAAAAACGTTTCTATGGTGGGAAATCACCTATTGTTTTCTGACTTCAAGGGGGCATTTCCCTCTATAAAAAGAAGCCAAAGATAATTAAGATTGTGTGCGTCCTGCACCTGTGCTATGCTTTTCTGGAACTGATTTGTTTAATTTTTTGGAATCTTTATTCATTTCCTATTTTCTGTTTTATTGTTACTTGGTGATGACACTCTTAAGGCCATTTTTGTGACTTTCTCTAGCATGATGGCTGCCAATCACATGATTCACGCAATTTTTTGAGTCATCACTCCCAGCTTATTTAAGATAGTAGCATGCAATATTATGTTATCCTTGTGTGGAAGAAATTTGAAAAACCAAGCTGTTCGTTAGTGTGAGTTAGGGAAAAGAAACCAAAGATATTTTAATTTTTGTTTTCACAGTCCTGTTTTGGTTTAGGTTTAGTTTGTCTCCTCAGGTTTTTGAACTCTCTCATGTAACCTAATCACATATTTGCCTTTCCCTACTGATGCCTTCCTTCTTCTGGTATTTTCCATTTAACTGAATCTTTACTCTGAGCACTTCATGATTCCAGGTGTCTACAAAAATGAGCTCTTCTCATTTATCTGTAAAGTTTAAACATGAATTAAAAAAATAAGTTCTTTTTGCAGATTATTTTTTGGATGTTTTAAGCTAAAGTTTTGTGCTATCTTTAGCTCATGTGTAGCTAGTCTGTGCCAAAAGGTACATGTACTGTTTTCATACAGCTGTGATTGTAAAGCAAACCATTGTGGGCTCCGCCAGTTTGGCTTTTTATAGCTGCTTTAGTCTCACTACCTCTGCCAGCATTCTTGTTACTTAGCAGCACATTCTTGCCTCCAGAATATTAATTATTTTTTTATTTGTTGTGACAGCTTGCCAGTGTACAATATATCTAGTAGTATATCATCAGTTGAAATAAATTTAGAATTTGTGTTTTTTTGTTTGACATTGTGTAAATTCATTGTCTGTCTTAAATTGTTTTTTGTGCACTAGAGGTAATGTTACCACTGATATTGTTACCATACCTGAGTTCCAGAGGTGATATCAGTTTCTAGGCAACTGTGACACTTTTGGGATTGTAAGCATTTAAGCCCCACAATCCCAACATAAAACAGTTAAGCAACAGTTAAGTCTTAAATTCTGTGTTAGAGATCTATTTTGTATGGTTTTTTTTTATCTGGTTACTGAGTATTTGAGCAGAACCTTAAAAGCTTTTAGAAAATATCTGGTTAAGAGATTGGGACAGCTCTAACAAAAAAGTTATATTTGTCAAACTTTTTTTCTGCATCTTCTCAGGATCTTGCTGAGGCACCTTGTCCATTGTAAAGATTTATTATTTTGCTTAAGCAATAAAAATTGAAGCTGTCCCCCACCCCAGTCACAGACACACAGGTTTATTTTTTCCAGGAACATTTTTTCATTTATTTTTTATAGTGACTTTTAGAAAGTATTTGCTAAGGTCCTATGTGAGAGGTTGGAAAAATCAAAGAGATATGAGTTCAGGATGTCATAAATAGATGAGTGCAGAATTGGATAAAGCACAGAAGCTGAGGGTGATAATGTGAGGAACCTTATCAGAATTGGGTGAATTTAAGATTGGTGTCCCATAGGGGTCAGTGCTATGGCTGGTACTATTTTTAATATAATATATATATATATATATATATATATATATATATGTAATTGATTTGGATAGGAACAGGGGTGGCACGGTGGTGCAGTAGTAGCACTGCTGCCTCGCAGTAAGGAGACCCGGGTTTGCTTCCCGGGTCCTCCCTGCGTGGAGTTTGCATGTTCTCCCCGTGTCTGCGTGGGTTTTCTCCGGGTGCTCCGGTTTCCTCCCACAGTCCAAAGAAATGTAGGTTAGGTGGATTGGCAATTCTAAATTGGCCCTGGTGTGTGCTTGGTGTGTGTGTGTTTGTGCACGTGTGTCCTGCGGTGGGTTGGCGCCCTGCCCGGGATTTGTTCCTGCCTTGCGCCCTGTGTTGGCTGGGATTGGCTCCAGCAGACCCCCATGACCCTGTGTTCGGATTCAGCGGGTTGGAAAATGGATGGATGGATGGATAGGAATATAAATAACAAGCTGGTTAAGTTTCCAGATGATTCCAGTCTAGGAGGACTGGCAGGTAATCTAGAATTCGTTGAATCATTACAGAGGGACTTGGACAGCATACAGTCTTGGGCAGATTTGTGGCAAATCAAATTTAATGTCAGTAAATGCAAAGTATTGCACATAGGAAGCAAAAATGTGAAAATTGAATACACAAATGGAGAAAATTGAAAGTACACCTTATGAGAAGCATTTAAGAGTTGTAGTGGACTCATCAATGTTAGGAAGTTTTTTTCACATTGAGAACCATAGACACATGGAATAAGTTATAAGTTGTGTGGTAGACGTCAGGACTTTAGTGACCTTCAAAACTCAACTTGATATTATTTTGGAGGAATTAAGTGGATTGTGATCCCTTCCGTGGCTGGTTTATCAATAATTCCAGGACAGGCTACAGAGCAGCGTAATTGACATGTTTGCATTTTTGTAAAGACTTACTGTTTTTCTGCTGTTCTGTCACAGTTTCATGTTTGTAAACTCTGTGACTGCACTGCGCCTGTACATGGGAAACATATATAAGAATATATTAAGCTGAAATAAATTTTACTATGCAAAGCTCTGTCCTAAATAGAACTATTGTACAAGTTAAAATTCATTAATAATCAAAGCTTATACTTTAAGTTGCATAAAAATAAGAAATCAATCATTTCACAGTTACATCAAAATGTCTTTAGCTTACACAGAAATGGTGACCTTTGGACATAAACATGCGGATTTAAAAGTCTTATAAGTTGTTTCTGTCCAAATTCCTCTCTTAACCCATATTTTCCTTCTCCTGGACCATTCTACATTCTCTCTTAATCCACTCCAGCAGAACCTGTTTTTGCTGTGTACTATTGCCACCACCATTTGGGTTTTGGCCTGTCACTTGACAGCCCTTCTTTCTTTCTCTGTTGATTCTTTGAAAAATTCTTCCTATAATGTTGTTCTTCTTAAGAAGTGATTCTTCTTGGGAGGCGTTTTATCATAAAGACACTAACGTGGCATTTAGACACTTTAATTTCTCCAGAAAGTTCCAGGAAACAGGAAGAGGTGTGGTACATGGGTAATAAACAATATGTTCTTTATGGTTTTGTGCAAGCATACTACAACTTACATCCTTTTAGAGTAACTGCTGTGGAAGTCAAATCTTTGAAATATACATATTATGAAGGAATGACATGGGCAGTATGGGCTATTGCTGACACAATATGAAAAAATCTGATTGGCACGTGGCAGAGGAGAGCTCAACTTATTAAAGGAGTGATTTTCTCTCTCTGTGTGTTTGTGTAGGGAGGAGGAAAGTTGACACACAGATACAGTATCTGTAATCTCAACAAGTAGATGCACAATGGCAGCGGGTTTTGTAAATTATTTTTGTTTTTGGTTTTAGTGACTATGTGCATGAATAATGAACAACAAATTACACAAAAATGATAAAGCTTGCGTACACACAAAAGTAGACCCTAAATGTGAATAAGCAACTTTCCGTGCAAATGTGGTTATTTATAAAAGAGCAATTGCTAGGAGAACTTGTGTATATTTATGGCAGCTGTGACCTATCTGTAGACAACATGTCCGAGAAAGTGAGAAATGATGACACCATTGATAACTTAGGGAATTGCAGCCAAACCTGCTAAGTGACAACTTGCACACACCGATCTGATATTGTAATGTGTGTTTATATGAAAAACATATTAAACCTCAAAAGTGATGAATGTGTTTGTACAAACTCTACTGTAGTTGCCTTTTAAGAGGGCATATTTGCATTGAATCACTTTCTTGGGCTTTTTGACAGGATATGTAAGTTACCTGTTGTCATTTCTCAGGATTAGAAACCAACACAATCCCTTATTATCAGTATTTGCTTTAAGTAAAAACAAAGATTTAATTCAATCTCTGAGTACAGGAATGCTATAAAAATAGTCATGTAGCCAATTCATAGCGTATTGGTTTGACACAACATGGCTTATTTTGCAATTCTTTTAGACTATGCAAAAAATCATCCATGAAGGGAACAAGCATTTAGGGACCAGCAGGATTTTTATGACCATTGCGACTAGCTTATGCACCAATTTAGGCTTCCAAGAACCAACCGCTTTAAACTATGTGCTGAATTGCTCCTGGCATCAGAAACACAGATTGCCCAAAATCAGCCTCCACTGGTTAATATCCAGGTTTTAACCAATAGTTGGCTTTCTGGCAACAAGTATCTACCAGAGGGAAGCTTCAGCTCCATCACACCTGCTTGTTGGAATCCATAAATGACTGACGAGGTGCTACATTCAGTTTCTGCATGGTGTGGGTGTATAGACCAATATAAAAAGATAACTTGCAGCAATGTCCGGTTTCCTAATCTATTTGGGGCAATTGACAGCAATACGTTGTAAGAAGGGCACCTAACAAGAAAGAAACTGCTTTTATTAACCATAAGCAGTTATATTCCATTAACGTACAATTCATCTATAAAACCAAGATGTGACTGACAAATGTCATGGCTCGGTGACCTGGGATAATCCATGATTCATTTATTTTGAGACAAAGAAGCATTGTCAGACTGCTTTCTGATGGTGCTGTATGTAATAACTGGTTGTTGGTAAGGTAACTGGCTGAGCCCTCACTGATTCATATGGCCTGTACTTTTCATATTAACAGCAATCATGTCATTACATGTGCCAGGTGATACTGCTTACCTGCTCCTTATGCCTTTTATTGAAGCACAACAAAAAATGACATGTATTTTCCTGTTATTTGGCATACACATACTTTCAAGCTCAAATACATGCAAGTTTTTATAAATGACACCCCCAGTGGTGGAGTGGTGGCAAAGTCAACAATATAAGGTTGGGGCAAGTCGATTTAAAGCTTTAAAAACAAATAGTAATACTATAAAATGAATCCTAAAATGAACTGGGACCAATGAACGAAAGCTAAAACCAGAGAGATGTGACATCTTTTCTTGTGCTGATCAATCCTGCCGCAGCATTCTGTACTAATTGCAAACAGCAAAGACAATTGACTTAAACCCATATAAGACTTACAGTAATCTAAATGTAAAGATACAAATGCATGGATTACGTTCTCTAAATCAGTAAATAATATTGCCCTCGCTATAGAGATCGTTCTAAGATGAGAAAAGCATCCCTTGACAATCAAGTTTACTTGTTTGTGATTTGAGGATAAAAATTTACCCCAGATTTGACCAGTGCTTTAGGCTTTTGGAGAACCTTACAAGTGTAGGAAGACCAAAGAAGATCACTTAAAATTTGTTTTCGTTCAGCTAGAGAAATATATTTGCAAACCAGCCTTTAATCTCTTTCTCTCTAGCAGTCATAAATCTGAAAGGAAATATTTTATTTCCTAAGGATCTGCGTCAAAGGTAGCATATAAATTGAAAAGAGAACAGGCCCAAAATAGAGCCCTTTGGGACTCCACATGAGACAACAGCAGTAGAACTGATTTCCAATATTGACCGAAGAAGTTCTGTGAATGTAAATGGCAAGACATTTGAGCCATGTACCCTGGACGCTGAACCAATTTTCAAGGTATTTGCAGAATATAGTATGATTAACTGTATCAAAATCAACAGTTAAATTCAGTAAAATCTGGTGATTGTCATTGTGAATCAACATCAAGTAACGAGTCATTGGTAACCTTAAAAAGAGCTGACTCCATATTATGGAAAGCTGTGAACCCTGACTGGAATAATTCCAGTATATTGTAATTACCAACGAAGGACAGCAGCAGAGAAAAAAAAAAAACAACCTTTTCAACAACTTTAGAGAGTGTCGGCAATTTAAAAATAGGGTCTGATTTACTAAATTAACTAGGGGCTAGTCCATGTTTTTAAAGTTCAGCCTGAACCATGCCATGCTTAAATGAGGCAGAGACATTACTGGTGGCGTGACAAGTATTAATAATAGGCTGGGTAATAGGGCCAATAATATCAAAAGTCTCTTTAAATAAACAAGTTGGAATTACATCAAGAGGGAAAGATGTGGAAACAGTTTTTGCAAGCGAAGAAAGGCAAACAAGGTCAAAAGTCAGGCACAATAAAGGGATGGAGACAGATGGTATAAAGGAAGATCAGTGCCTATAATGTAGCTGTGTGTCAGGAATGTTAAGTATGTCATTTATTGTTTTGAGCAATACTCTTGGTTTTCAGTAACCTTTGGAAATAATATCTTAAAAGTATTTTGTCCTGCCTAATTTAACAACTTGTTGAAATTCAGAGAGGTTTTCAAAATATTGTATTTATAATAAGACCCAATCCCTACCCTCTATATTCTTTGCTAAAATTATAAGATAACTATGTTTTGTAGTTTATTGACTTTTAAATCAATATATGCATTAGAATCGATGGAGTCTTGCAACTGATATAAACAAAGTGTTTGTTGATAGTATGGCAGGTAAAGCAGATGGATGTGACGTAGAGTTCACTGTCTGCACATGCGCAGGCTTTGTTTTACGTTCACCTTGTTGTACTTAAGCAATTACTGCTCAGAGAAATAAGTTACTCTGCACACAGGGAAACTCAGAGGGAGAGGGTGTTGTAGGGCTACAGTCCTTTTCAAAACAGGCCAGTTGGACATCATGAAATTATGAAGAGCATGTCTGTGTTATAGATTGCATGGGCCAGATCATTTTTTTGTGCCTCCCGCAAAAGATCAATTCAAGTGGTCTGTATTCTAGTGCAGCCATTGTAAAAGCTGTTGTAAAGAATTAAGAAAAGTATAGGAAAAACCGGTCCTAAATCGTATTGGTGTCAGAGCATTTTATTCTCCTAGTAATACACCAGCAAATTAACAAAACATTGTTTAAACTGCAGACCACGATTATTGTGATCTCTGCTTACTGGTTTTAGAGAAATTATTTTTCCATGACCTAGATAAATAGGTTGAAAAATGGACAACTGAAGTTTTACATAATGGACGTGCATGTTGACTCTTCCCAGGCATCTCTGCATGTCCTTTGTAGTGTGGCAGTTATTTTTCTTTTTTCCCAAAAACTGTGTCTGTAAAGTGAATTTAGGAATGAAAAAATATGTCTCTAAAGTCAAATAAATGTGGTCTGTGTTTACAATTCTAATCTAAAGCTTCCTAAGATGATGTTATATATGGAAATTTGCCTTTTGTAAAATAAAGGCTGTATCTACAGTGAAACTCTAAAAAAAAAAAAAAAAAAAAAATGTCATATCATTTTATTAATTCTGAAACACTGAAATAATTTAAATGTGTTTCTAGTAGGAGGGATTAATCATAAACCAAAACACATCATGCAAAGATCTGTTTTTAGGAATTTATATCATGTTGTATTCATATAGCTTTATGTGAGTTAAAGTGAAAACATTTCCAGGTTGTTTGCTTCTTATTCTCAGGAATCACTTCAAGATGATGTGCGATCTATAAAGAATTCAAGGTTTCTCTCCTAAATCCTAAAATTTGGGTTTGTAAAGAAAGACATATTTATAGTCAGACAAGCCTGGATTATATCAAATACCAGACTTAAATGATTGAACAAATGTGATGTCAGTACACAGATTAAGGATCAATGGCCGCCTGTTCGGGAGATTGACAGAATTTTATGATATTCAATCAGCTGACAAATTTTTTTTTTCCAGACTAAGTAACTGATCCAGCATTGCTTATAACATTATGTTGTCCTTTGGATGTAAATGCTATCAATGATGGGGATGTCCTTTGCAATAGCAAGCATATCATTCTGAGGTCTTAGAGAAGTGTAGTTAAATTCTCCGTCTCCAGCAGTGATCTTAGAAGTGACATTAATCATAACATGTTAACATGGTGATGCAGTAGTTAGCTCTGTTGGCTTACTGCTTCAAGGAGTCTTAGTTTAAACCCCAGTCTAGTCCTTGACTGTGTGGAGTTTGTACATTATCTCAACGTGTTTTCCTGTGCTCTTTTTTTCTCTCATGGGTTCCAATGTTCCACTCACTTTCAAAGACTTGTAAGGTTGATCAGTAGGCCCAGTGTGTGTGTGTGTAGTGTGATAGTCTGGTACCTCATTCAGAGCTGGTTCTTGTCTTGCACAAAGTTTTAACAGTAAAAGCTGTGGCACTTAGTACCTGTAAAATAACATTAACTAGGTTCAGAAAAAGGAAGGAATAATTAATCAAAATATATGTTTTTTGTTTTATTTCCTTCAGGTGTCGTAGGTGCACAAGCAGCATGACGGAAGAGAAATGCCCTCAGCTGGTTGACTACTTTGTGGTGGCAGGCTTAACAGCAGGTTCCAAGCCACTAGATGAAGATGGCCAGCAGAGAGGTGCCCGTCCTGTGGAGCCTATCACAGAAGTGGTGGTCATCATCCGGTCACTTGGAGAAGATGTGCCTGAGGGCTTTACATGCATTGAAAAATCTCAGTCTGGACACTCTGCAGACCTCAGTGCTGGCTTGCTCAACAATCCCCATATGTTTCTATGCTACAAACGAGGACGAGAAAAGCCTCCCATCCTTGACCTTGGGTAAGTTGTTCCTTATTGCTTTTCCTTCCTTGTCTTTGTAATGAAAAGTTAATAAAACTGATCATTTGGTGTGTTAAAATGTGAATATTACTTAAATATACACAATAAGGTTATTTTATACAGAAATTGATTTTGTATTACTGAGTCATAGAATAAAAATTTTGTTGTGATAAGACTTCCTAATAATTATATACATTATACACAAATCTTTATTACTGTGCAAGAGATTTCAGAAGAAGGGATTTTAATCTAGTAAAAAAACAGAGAATTGTTTTGTTATATCCACAACAAAATAACAGAATACATGTCAACTCCAATTTGGTTTGCATGCTTCTGGAGTTTCTATTCATTTTCATTAATCCAGTCACTTAAATAAATAGTGGAGAAAAAAGAAATGATGGTCAGGGTTTGCATTGTGATAAAGGACAGCAAAATGCCCTACACTGCTTTCAACAGTCTTCAATTTGTACAGAGTAATGATAAGCAGTTGTTGCATTTAGAGCTCATCGTTTTTTGAATTAATATTCCAAATATTGTAATTAACATGATTTACTGATTTACATAACCTTAAGTGGTGAACATGCAGATTATTCTGTACAAGTCAAAAGCCATTTTAAAATTCTTTTTAATATTCACAGAATGGTTTTCCATACCCTAGATGTGATTCCTTTTGCTACAGTTATTTTTTAATCTCATTACTGGCATGCAGCATAAATAACAAAGCAGAAAATGCCAAGTGGTGGATCTCTTGTTTTGACTGAATTCTTTTTTTTTGTGATCAAGTCCTTATTGAGATAAAATGCTTAAAATGTCGGAATCCAGTCAAACCAATGTAAAAAACCTATAAGAACAATTCAAAAGAAAATACTGTGATTAAAGAATATACACTATGAATCAAAATTTTTAAAACACCTTACTTTTTCCAGTTTTTCTTCAAATTTAATCAGTTGAAATGCAATGAAAGACCTAAAATGATGAAAAGGTAAGCAGTAAACTGCTAGATGTTTAAATTTAAATTTTAGCTTAGCAAAACTGGAAAAAAGGTAATGTCAGAATATTGAAAATGGGCCTTCTTCAGTGAACAATTAATAGGTTACAATCTACAGATGTTCTGCAGCATTTAAAGTAAATTAAGCCTTGCAAGTTCAAGCAAACAATTTGCACAGGTGTCCCAACTTATGTTGATTACTTAAAAATCATCTACCTGTCTCAAAGCAGAGTTGGAACAGACTTTGTTACTATGCTCTGTGAAGTACTACTTAGACAATATTACAGTGGCGTAGAACAAATAAACAATGGCAAATAAAACAAATAAGTCAAGGAATCTTTAAGTGTACCGAATTTGATTAAAATTTTGATTCATCAATGTAGCCACCTTTTGCTGATATAACAGACAAACTGTGGTAACCTTTTTTATTTAGAATGCCAATTACTTTGTGCAAGTCACCAACTCTACCTCCAGCAAAAGAACCCCAGACCATCACACCTCCAGGAACCATATTTTCACCAACTAGATGGCATACAAACAGCATGCATGATGAACCGAAGTTTTTAAATTTTGATTCATCGGTCCATAAGACTTTCTTCCAGTCTGCAACAGTGCACAGCTGGTGTTTCAAGTGTCCTTTAAGGAATGGCTTTCTTACGGCCACTCAACCTGTCAAACCTGCAACACGGTCTCCTCTTCATAGTAGAAAGGGAGACTTGTTTTTTTTCGACCACTGTTAAGCTGTGCTGGAAGCTGTTTTGCTGTGAAGCGCCTACCTTGCAAGCTAGGGACCCTCAGAAATTTGTCTTCTGATTGAGTTGTGACTTTGGGTCTGCCAGTTCTCTTCCTACCAGAGTTTCTTCTAGTTTTCAATTGCCTTTGGATTGTGTAGGACATGGTTCTCATCTCATATTCCAGTCTTTTTTTTGTTTTTTGTCTTTTGCAATTTCTCTAAATTAAAGAACACTTCTAAGGGTAATAATGCTTTGTCTCATTTCATTTGTTAATTTCCTTATCTTGCTGTTATCACAGGAACTTACAACATTCTAGGGTGTAGAGGTGTAGTAACACAGTCTGTTCCAACTCTGCTTTAAGACAGACAGAGGGTTTTTAAGTAATCAATGGAAGTTAGGACACTTGAGCAAATTGTTTGCTTCAACTTTCAAGACTTAATTTACAGTGATTGCTGCTGAACATCTGTACATTGTAACCTATTAGTTGTTCCATGAAGAAGGCCCATTTGTAATATTCTGACACTTCCTTTTTTCTGGTTTTGCTAACCCAAACTTTAAATTTAAACGTTTGGCAGTTTACTGCTTAACTTTTCATCTGTTTTAGTTCATTCATTGCATTTCAACTGATTACATTTGAAGAAAAACAGAGGTGCTCTAAAACTGTTAACAAGTAGGTTATAGATTAGGATCAAGCTCAAATTGACGGATATTAGGTTATTTAAATGTATTATGGTTAACAATAACACATTTATGAAATAAATGGGGTTTGGCAAATATAACCATTAATGTTTGAATAGAAAACAATTTTTAAAGAAATTAAATCTGTTTCTGGCTGGTAGTTGTTTTTGCAAATCCAGAATGAAGTTCTGCTTTTAGACTCTGATGCAAATACAGATTTGTACTTTGTAGTAATTTTAACTCATTTTGAATGATTTTAATAATCAAGATGTATGTGATGAGGTTGAGGACTGTAACATGGGGAAAACATGTGTACCAAAGGAGGTAAAATGACAGGCTACATTAGACATTAAACTTTAGCTTTGTCTCTGCAGAAAGCTGCTGTCAGGTCACCTCAGATGATCAAACAAAAAAAAATGCCAGCTAGTGGGTTACAGCATTCATTATACAGCAGCCCAGTAATAATTAATGAAAACTTGTAGGTGAAGTGTTGTCTGTCACTCTCTTTCTCTTTCTCTATCCATCTTTTATCAAATTTACTTACTGTAATTCAATTTAGGGTCATTTAGGGGGAGGAGATGCTTCACGCTGTTAGCACTGGATGAAATACAGTACTCATCCCTCCTGTAGCATCATGCTTAGTGTAAAAGGATGTGGTTCTTGGGTGATAAAATGGTACAGAATTAAAGGCTATGAGAGTTTACTTGCCAGAGATAGTTTATGAAGCAAGGAAGTGCCATGCAAGAAACCTTTGGAAATCAGATTAACACTAGGATCCCTGAAGCCTACGAAAAAACTTGTAATCCTGGGCCACCTTGAATCTCTTTGGAACCTCTCCATCAGCGTCTATTGTTTTGTAAATTTGTCGATTAGCACAAGCAGCCTGCTATCCTATCATCCCAAAACCCACCCCATTTTAAACCCCATACCACCCGGTGTTCTCTCATCTCAAGCAAAGGCTCCTTATCTGCGTGTGAGGTTCCTAGAGTTGATATACTGCATTATTTACCCGATATGCATTTCATGTATGTTCCGTGTCTATAAAGATCTATGTAAATGTAGGATGACAGGAAATGCAAGAAATGCTGAACACATATCTAAAGCAGAAACTTTTTCCATGTTATACAAATAATGATGTGAAGTGTATAATGTGTGAAGACTTTAGTCCAAATATCAAATAAACATGTGTGCTTAAAAGGCTTAAACTTTGAAACTGTGAGAAGGCCATTAATGATAACAACTAACCTCTAAATGCACTGAAAAGTAAAAAAATATATATATTTTTTCTTGTACTAAGGTTTTGTTGGTCATATGCGACTAAAAATAAATTTGTGGGGTGTCCATAAAAAAATTTATTTAATTCAATTAAAATGCATAGATTCATTAAAATGAAATTTCTAAAAAGCTTAACTTTGGAAAGAAAATGGTACATCATATAAAAGTTGATTTAGAGTATGTAGGTTAATGGTTATAACTGGAAAGATTTTCAAATTGTTAAGAGTTATTTTTTTGGAATTATTTAAAGACTCTATGCATTTTAATTGAATTAAATTCATTCTTCTATGGGCACCACTGATAATCACTGATTAAATGTAAGCTTGCACACATTTAATAGGTTTTAATCATTTTTAATCATTAATTGCACTGCAGCTTTTTTGCTTTTAAAATATACATTTACTATATTTATACAGCTGTTTCTTCATTGTACCAGCTACACATTCCTAATTCTTGAGGTATATTTATAAATACAGATTACAATTTTAATTGTGTAGTACTTGTTTCTTACTAAAACTTAATACTGTATTTCACACACAAACAAATTATAAAAACAGTACAAATCATTAAAAAGCCATACAGCGATCAAATGTTCATAAGAAGTTTATCAAGAAGATACAAGGCTGACATGCTTAACAAGTTTACAAATGGATATATTTTATTGTTAAGCTAAAAAGCCTATTGTTTACTAAACAGCAATTTCAAATTCTTATTTATCTTTTTTTCTAGTTGAAAATGTAAGCTACTTTACATAACACAAGCTTGCTCACTGTCCAAAAATCAGACCATTTTAATTAAAAGACAAAATCTAAAGGTCAACATTCACTACAGTAGCTTTTCTTGCCATTTGTCTAATTGCACAGGATGACTCCTCTAATTACTTTTTCTCAGTTTATTGCTCCAATAATATTGCTAATATTATAATATATAGCTAATATTCCAGTCTTCTGTCTAGTAAAATCAGCCTTATTGTTCTCTGTTTACAGGAAATTCATGCATGTGTGCTACCTCAATTACAGTAATAACTTGTGTAAAGATACTACAACAAAATCACCATAAAGCTTAAAAAGGAAGATGCTGAAAAAATAGTTTTCTCTGATTTGCCAATTTACTGATAACTGATTACTGTAGTAAAAAAAAAAAGCCAATTTTGATTGGCGGCCCATCGATCAGAACATTAAAATTTTTTCTGTTTGAACTAATTCCATAATATGATAAAAGTGGCAATAATAAAGGTGTTTTTGGCATTAAAAGCGTTTTATGAAATTCAAACAATTCAAGGTCTGTATGCCTGTATCATGGCAAAAGGAAAAAAAATGTCACCATGTAATTTCAACATACAGGAAAATAAGTTATTTCCTCAATGGGCTATATCATAGGTATCATTAACCCACAATGCATATTCACTTACATATAAAAAAAATCACCTTGTAGATGGTTTGAGTTGTTCTTTTAGACTTGATATGTTTTAACTTAAGTCTTTGCTCAAAACTTTCCTCAGGGTTCTGTGTGAAGGAAAGGAACAAGTAAAAGCTGGATGGAATGTTATTGAGACCACTCCTTATAGCCATTCAGCCAACCTGGGCTCCGGAGGACCAGGAATCCACCGCACATTCATCATGTACCGTAGAGCTCCTGACTCTCAGGCGCTTAACACATTAGGGGTCACTGATATCTCAGTAATCTTGCCAAGTAAAGGAGAGAGTGTTCCACACACCTTCTGCAAAGTGGACAAGAATCTCAACAATGGAATGGTGAGTTTTCCAGGTACTGCTTTGCTACATTTTTAATGCGGCAGCAGCAGAGGTTGTAGGGTGACACAGTGGTTACCCCTGCTATCTCACAGATATAGTGCCCTGAGTTTCTAATACCATACCCAGCCACATATCTGCATAGTCTGCTCATTTTCCCAGTGTCTTTGGGTTTCCTTGTGCATCCCAAAAATATGTGTGTTAGAACTATAGATGATTCTAATGTGCCCCTGTGTAGGTGTGGGTGTGTGCACATGCAGGCCTTGCAATGGATTGAGGGCCCCAGGAGCACATGAACCTGTAGCGCTAGTGGGACTAATAGCAAATACTTTTTATTCTATAGTAAAAAAAATAAAGATAGTAATTTGAAATTTTAATGATTTGAGACAGTTTGTAGTGTTTAGGTTTTTCTGTTTCCGCAGCTATCTAATTTTTTTTTTTTTCCTGTTGATTGTAGATTTTTGTTAGATGTCAAATTATACAACAGTTGAGCTACCTATATGACAAACTATTTCTGCTTTCTCAACATTTTTGCAACAATAGTGAAATACAATCAGTATAGCTGTAGAGGAAGTCTGTGAAATGTTGTACTCAATAAGGTTTTGTTATCTGATCTCGGAGGAAACACAAGGCCATTTTAAAAACAAAACTATTATTTGAAAAAGTATATGTAAATGATGAGAGACAAAAGTGTCATTCTTTACACAACAAGTTTTTGTTTTAAGCATTGTCACAACATGTACAAAATGTTTTGTTTTATTTTTCTTTTCTAGCCAGTAATGTAGGTTAAAAGCTCAAGTGCCTTTTTTATTTTCTAACTGTTGTAACTTTGTGACTCTACAGTGGGGACCTGACCTTTATCTTTGTTATAAGAGAGCAGTTGCCAAGGCCAATGCAGTTGTCTATGAAGCTGGTGAGTATATGTTTGTAAATTGATCAACTTTATACATTTCTGGCTCTTAACACTGAGAATGAGAGCCTTAGATATAATTCACCAGTATCGAGCATGTCATCTTCCACATAAAAAAAACATAAACCTGCCATTTCTTCAGCATTTAGATTAGGTTGTACAATTTTGAGCCTGGACTGGTCTACTTAATGTAAATCTAAAAGTTAAACTGTTTACTACCTCTTAGCTCATCTAAGAAACGTCAGCATTGTTTTATGTAATTTTAGAAGTTTTTGAATATGTGATGACAAAAATACATATGTGTAAATGACAAATAAACAAATTCATGTATTATTAACCTGTGTGAATTAGCCAATAATAAAAAGATAAGTACTAAATGTATCTACCTTGATGTACTGTACATATAAAACAACATTCTATTCTCCCTTCTATCAATCCATCAACCTTTTTCCTGAATCTGTTTACTGCAGTTCAGAATTTTGGGGAGCCAGAACTTATCTTGGCATCCTCCAAAACAGTGAAGTAAGCAACTCTGAAGATGAATACCAGCCAGGGTTATCCAGATCCTAAAAAATGAATAGCCTAAGGACACCTTAAAAATAGAGAATTTGCCCAAAACACTGGCCTAATGCCTGAATTAGACAAAATGAGAGAGTTACTTACATACCATCAACGCCCAAGAGGTCCCCTCTGAGATGTTCAGAGTGATAGAATGGATTAATATCATCACATAACAGAGGGAGGGATCTCCACAGGGATTTTACAATAGTAAAGAACATATACAAGTGCGAATAGCAGGGAAAGGGGTAACAGGTGGATGAAAAACCTGGCAAATATTTGTTGGAAGTTGGTTGAAAAATAGCCTGAAAATGCCACACTGTTTTTAAATAAAGTAATCCAAAAGCCACAACTCGTGAAAGCCCATTTTTCTCTGCGAATGACGGTCAAAAATAGCCCAATTAGGCAAGAAACTGCGGGCCTGACAACACTGATGCTAGCCCATGTTTTGGTATATTTATGCATATATCAACACACAATTTAATTGGCAACTCTGTATATTTTTTGTTGCATAGAAACATACAACTTCTTAATGAAAAAGTGATGCTTCTGTACATTAGCAACATAACAGGCATCATAGATAGTCAATTTTAAATATTAAAAAAAATCAGATCTTGCAAATCTTGAGAAATCATGTTTCCTTAGGGAAACTATGCTGAAAACAAATTTAGATTGAGTACGATGTGTGCTTGAGTGGGCCTGTTCAGAGTTGACTCCTGCTGTGCACTCAGTGCTGCTAGGCTATGCTATGGCCCTAGGCAGTCCTAAGCTGAATTATGTGGGTTTCAGAACGCTACATTATGTTATGTTTTCTATTGTATTTTATGTTATTTTCGGTTATTTGTTTTATGCTATGGATCAAGGGGTTACAGGGAAGATTTTCTAGAATTGTATCTGTGCTTCTTATTTAAAGTATAGCATACAGTGATGTGTATATGGACTGGGAGTTCATATCAGCCAAAATTAGAAGAAAATATTGACATTGTCAAAAAGAATACATTTTTAATCGCATTATTGGCTCAGTTTTAGCCAAGACGTTATGCAAGTTACTAGAAGAAAAGAAAATCTGATTTATTTTAGGTCTGAGACCTTGTATGTCTTTTAAAGAGATTTCTACATGCATTGAGGACAGGCATCTAATTTAAGCAAAAGATCAAGTTAAAATATAAGAAGGTAAGTATGCTTGGGCCAAATCATGTCTTCTTGATTTACATTTACTAAATTGGTGATATGTTAGTTTAAGTTTCTTATGTGTAGATTGTGTAAATATATGAATTAATCTATCTCTATAAATAAATTTTAGAAATTAGTAGACAGTAGCAAATTAAAATTTAATTGGAATATACAAAACCAAACAGATCAGAAACCTATTTTTCACTTACACTTTCACTTGTATTATAGGATTAATCAGCCGCTACCCAGAAACAGACATAGAATTATTCCAGCTGCCGAAATCCGTGCCAGTGTTTTGTTTACCAATGGGGGTCACAATTGAAAGCTGGCCTCTAAACACCAAATACCAGCTTCCTGTTTTCTCAACTTTTGTCTTGACTAGTGCTTCTGGGGACAAGGTATGTTTAAAGCAGTCCTTTATTTTACTTTCTGTTTAAAGATACTACGCTTTAATATTGTGAGGATCTTAGGATGACAGAAAATAAAGTTCTATTTCAGGAATGGTTGAATGGTTTTAATAAATCATTTGAATTAACAAATTGAATTCTTACCTGCACATTAAATGTTATTAGTTTTGATGTTTGTGTCTTTTAATGACGTGCCTGCTGCTGTTTAAGTACTTGTGGATTCTTTCCCTCCAGAACAAGAACTGACCAAATCAACATATGTTCAGCTTAATTGCCACCTGTGACAGTTAATACCGACGTATGGACAGGATTTGCTTTTGAATTTGTGGGGGATTACATATAATGTGGCACTTTAAATTGCATAGTGCAGTTACTCTTAATATTAAATATTACTAATGTGTTTCGTCTCCATTTTTGCATGTTTGTTTTTTGCCAATTTTGTTTGCCTTATTTTCTTATTTTATCGATATTTTTCTAAAAAAAAAAAAAAAAGTTTCTTTCCAGTAAGTAGTATTGTCATTTCAGTGCTAAAATCACAATTCAGTAGAATACATTTATACTGAATACTGATTACTGAATATTTGCATACTGTAAAATGTTATTGTACTGTAAATGTTATTATCAAAGGGGGTTTGCTGTGTGCCATTTTTCCTTTGTACATTTGTCTACAACACAATTTGGCAATGAACTACTTTGTAGTTATTCATTAAAGAAGCCCAGTGTGCTTGGAAGTAGGCATGTAAAGTAGATGAATCAGTGAGCATTGTTTTACTGCAACTAGCATTAGAGATAATTCTGTTGGGCTCTGTTGTTGTTCTAAACATAAAAAAAACCTTACGCTTTTAAATATAAACCAGTGACTGTAAATTTAATAATGTGTATTTGTTGTTAATTTTATGTGAGTTGTGTCATTCTACATGTTGAAACAGAGCAGCAGTACAGGCATGCACCTAGCAGACATAGTACAAAAGTTTAATTCAGCCTTTTTATATCCTTTATACTAACATGTAATGATATACAAATAGAAAGTTTTTTTTGTCTTTTCATGTGCTTTGGAATAATTTTAATTTTAGTTCAACTTTTTTTCTTTTTAGGTTTATGGTGCTGCTATTCAGTTCTATGAACCATACCCTCGAGAGAGGCTTAAGGACAAACAAAAGCAGCGTCTTGGCCTAGTTAGCATTGTGGACCGGCGGCCAATCACTAATCGGATGGTGCAGGTGAAAAAGAGCATCTGCGTACTGTCTCACTGGCCTTTTTTTGACGTCTTCCAGAAGTTTCTGACTTTCATCTATCGTTACTCCATTTCAGGGCCGCATGTCCTTCCCATTGAGAAGTGAGTATCTCTGTTCTGACATAGTTGCTGCACTATTGAAATAATTCATGGTGTCACGGTTGTATTTTTGTAGCATCTTACCGGTTAAGCTCAAGTTCAGTCTTTATTATAAGCCCAAGAAGCAATTTGGGCTTATAATTACAGCTACTTGACAAAAATGTCAGTAAAATAGTCTAATTGCAGTGGGGATAAACGAATATGTATACCTGCAGCTGCTCGTTTTAGGTAGCATATAATGCATACCAGAAGGAAAAAACAGTATTTAGTGGATTGCTGCAATCAGAGAGGATGGCCTTGACTTTCTGTAAGACTAGTCTTTAAAACAACAACATTTATTTCTGTACTCATACTCCAGATGTAGTTCAAAGTGTGTTAGTAGATATCAAAGAAATAGTTAAAAGCAATTAAAAACAAATTAAAATTTGTTAAGAAAATAATGAATAAATAACATAAAAAAATCTAATTACATAAGATAGATATGTAATTAATAGAGAACTATAGTCCTTCTGAGACAAAATCATTTTTTAAGTCTCTAAAGATAAGATGATAATGTCAGATATCCTCTGGTTAAGCTGGAGAGGAAAAAAAAACTTTTCAGTGGTTCGAAGGCCAAAAAGACCACCCAGTCCCCATTATCCATCTTACATTTTTTTAGTTTTCATCGTAGAGCAATTGACGCAGTGGGTCTTGTGGGGTGTTGGGTATCCACTTTCAATAAGACATCAGGCAACAATACAGATTTTTGGTGCATAACAACAAAACACTGCCTCACCACTTCTTTTTTGCTTAACTTTTGGAATACTAAGCAGACCGCTATTAGCAGGTCTAGGGTTCAACTTGGAATGTAGGGGGACAGGCACTCCAAAATATAGGAAGCAACAAAATTATTTAAGGCTTTATATACAAGTACTACTCTGTCTCGCAAATGGAGGACAGTCTTCCTGCTGTAACTGACAGTTCCATTTAGTACATTCTTACATTTGATGCTGAGACTGACAAACCAGTAGATCATGGAAAATTATAGCGCATACTAGGTATAAGATTTACAAAATGTCACCATGTGTATTATCTTGAAGTTAATTAGACTTAACAGAAATGTTTATGGGGTTAAGTCTACTCTTGCACTTGAAGATTAACACAGAAAAAGATACACATACACGAAGCAACCCTATCCATACAAAGCCTTGAGTGTTGCCAATTGCCAGTCATTCCACAATATTCTGCATAAAATTCTCTATATAGGGATTCACTATAAGCAGCTCTAAAAAACTTGTAGGTGTCATTGTGACACAAATAAAAGCGCTGCCCTTTTGGTAATATGCCACTTATTAACAAAACTATGTCTCACGTTTACCACAGTTATTCTAATTATTGAGGAGCAAATTCAATAGCCTTGATAAACCTTGTGAATATGAAAGTGGTTATCTAACTCAAACATGGTACCCTTTTATTATTTCAGTTACTCTAGATTAAAGACAAAGTATGAAAAATATAAAAGTAACATGGTATTTATTAACATATAAAAATACAAAAGAAGAAGAAGAAAATATAATAGAAAATAAAATATATAGAAATATATATCTTAGAAAATGTTATTGAAAATCAGAAGTGTCAAGGGTAATGTCCTAGGCGTCCTTGATTTAGTGATCGTGTTATTTATAGGTTGCATCTTCTGACGTCAAAATCAGATGGTCTCACTTTTCTTGACCAATGACGTTGGTTCCTATGTTGCACTTCTGCTGTTGTCATTTCTTCTTTTTGTTCGATCAGATGAGCTATATTTATGTTAAAAAGTACACGTGGGGTTTTGGGACATGTGATATTGCACACATTTGATTGGCTATCTTGACCTGATGACAAATGACTTTGATGAAAGTGTTTGATCTTTTAAGTGCCTCCACATTCTTTCCTTTCTCAAGGTGTAAACTAATTCTGTAATGCCTGGCCTTACACCTTACAGTTCCTAGGTTTGTTTGAGCAAAATATAATAATATAATGTATTATAATATCACCAGTATATAACTCTAAAACTAAGATTTTCCACACCAGGACACCATTTGAGTCTTATCAGCATTAAAAGATCTTAGCCTTCATGAGTAGAACAGGCACTGATGAATTTTTTTACACAATTCCTCTGTATTTTCATCAAACCACTAGTTCTTATCGGCTATTGTGCCTAAATACTTGTAGGTGCTGAGAAGCATGTGGTCTCAATCTAACACCAATCGCCATATACTTTGTTTTTACTACTTTTATTTGTACAAAGGCATCCTCATGCCATTTATTAAAGTCTTTACCCACGGGTCTATGGCATGTTTCATTGGCAGGCATCAAAAAAATGCCTGTTTGAATGAGTACTTACACAATTTGTATACTTCATATAGTTAGATAGAAACTTTATTAATCCCAAAGGATTTTGTATTTACTAAGTATAAAGTGATTAGAATTGCACATACTAATAAATTACAATTTCACAGTACCAGATGTCAGTTGTTGGCATAGTATATTGCATATAGTGTCATTTCCTGTTAGGTTGTCTGCTAGACCAGCTCAGTACCATTTAGCAAACGGGGAACAATACCTCCTCGGCCAAGGGATGACTCATTTTAGAGCCTGATGGCTGTCGGTAGAGACGACCTTACATAGTGCTACTTGGAGCAGTTGTCTTAGTCTGTTACTGAATATGCACCTCTGTTTAGTCAAAATGTCATATGCAATAAGAGCAAATGAACACACTTCTGTGGTGACCCTATAGAAATTGTAAGAAAATCAGAAATGCTACTGTTTGCTCTCATTGTAAGAGTTCACATACAGATAAAATTTTATTAATGCCATGGATAATATAAGATCTTAGCCTTCATAAGCAGAACAGACACTGCAGATTTTTTTTTACACAATTCTTCTGTATTTTCATCAAACTGCTACTTGTTATTGGTTACTGTACTTAAATATTTTTTAAAATGTATCCACAAATTAGAACCTGTTTAATTGTTCTACCTGATGCCTGTCGTCTATATCCTTTTAATTCCACATTTTTCTGTTTTTGTTACTCTTGTTACTAATTGTAGTGTACATCCCCAAGGCAGATTATTTTTATCCAGTTGCCTTTGCAGTCTGTCCTTATAGTTAAGCACAACATTCCTCATTTTCCTCCTACAATCCACTGTATGTTTCTTAATTCAATCACCTTTGTAAAGGACCTGCTTCTCTCATTTAAGGGACTCTTGAGAGTCTTAGTGAACCACTGTATGCTGTTGGGATGAGCATATCATCACAGAAGTTGATGTAACTACCAGTAACATCTGTGCATACAACAATATATGACCGTGAGTCCATAAAGGTGTCCCTAATTTTTACTTTTTTTTTACAGGAGTAAGATTGAGTTCTCAGTTCATAGTTTACTCCTTTTTATTAGTGTTTTTTCCCAATTTCAGGTTAGCCTTATAAATAAAAAGAAGTAAAATGTTAGGATCAACTGACCCTAATAGTGGTTTATTAATAGACCTATATACATTTTTAACAGATGCACAGTAAAAGTCCAAGATCTTATTGTGGTGTGTAGAGTATAATGTTGTGCAGTAAATCAGTAATAAAATTGTGCATGAAATTTCTTTTATGTTGCATTAGTGGAAAAGTAATCACTCTGTCTAAGAATAGCATGGACAGAGCAGAGCATGTGTGCCTATTCTCTCCATGCTAAGCTGCATCTGTGTACCTAGCAGAAAAATGAATTGTGCAGTTTTACTTTTGGTAGAATCATGATAAATATTAAACCAACAATACATTCACAATGTTAATGTTATTTTAGTAGCTTTGGTAGATACATGCAGTGGTAGACTAAGCTGCAGAAAAGTTTGAGGTTTTATGATTTTTTTTAAATTTTGTTTTCTTTATAGTCTTCTGTTGCACTGACAAGTATTAAATTTTATGTGTTGTATTCTGCGTATGTGTGAGCCTGTGCATGCACTTGAGCCACCATATACATGTTTGATTGATAAAACCACTGGTTGCTTGTGCTTTTTGAGCACTAGTGTGAATCTATAGAATACATTGTGTAGGATGCAGTTCACTCTGCTCTGTACTGTTGTGTATGCACTCTTTGCTGTATTTGCTGTTAATCAAAAATACTATAGGCTTTACTTGTATTGTAATCACACAATGCCAAATCAGAACCCACACATTTTTCTGATACCAACCCAGAGGTAAAATGATGAGTAAGTATTTGTGTCAAAAGTAATCCTCTTTAATGTAAGTAAAAAACAGAAATCAATAATAGCAAATTAATTGAAATTGAGTTGAAAGAAAAAATGATATGTACTCATTCATACTTTAGAGTTGCCATAATATGATACCTCTGGCATGTGAGACTTATGTGTATTAAGAAATTCTGGGGATATTGAACATCATAGGGCCAATTCCACTAAATGCGGTATTCTCTGAAGTATTGACAGTTCAGTGTAAGTTTCAGATGTGACACATGAAGATAAGTTGAGTAAAAGCCTTAAGACAAAACAATGTCCATTGTACAGACCAATGTGTAAGACTGCCTCATCATTATAAACTTTTAAACTCATGTACATCTAAAACAATACAATACAAGCAGCACAAAAAAATCAAAACAGAAAAACATGATGTCAGATAGTAACACTGATCCTTCTTTTCAGGTGCCAGATATGTGATGCCCATGTAATTTAATAATAATACAGTATGTAACATTGTAAGAAGTCTTATAAAAACATCTTCTTGAATACTCAGTTGTTTGTTTTTTAGTTTTTAAAATTCTCTAGTTCGCAAATATTTTCTTCTGATCTGTTTTCTAAATTACTTCACCACCTTTGTTCATTGAAAATGAGTACATTGAAGATAGATTAAGTAACACTGAAGAAGTTTTTGACAATACAAGCATTTCCCTTTTTTAAAGATTGTACTGTAGCATAACCACAGTAATTTCCACCAAAACATTTCACTTTTGTGGGCTATTAACTTAAAAATATTGCTTACTTCTAATTATCCTATTAAAAACAATGCATTTCTAATAATAGATTGTGATGTATTGTGGGCTGTATTAAAAATGAATTCCTTTAAGAATTCAGGCCCTATTGTGTTCAGGCTAAAGTGTAGTTCGTTATTGTTTTGTGCGTTCCTTATTTGCAGTTACTGCCATTTTTTCCCTACAGCTAAAGAATTTATGTTGATATATAATGCATCTTTCATCAGAATTACTTCTAATGTTGAGCATCAACCACAGAGGTACACTAAAATGAAGGTCAGGATTCCAAAACTGAATCTGTTGAGTTATGAAAAATTGTTAGTCTCTAGTGTCATTTGTCATATATTGGATATCACAGGTATTGATACTAGTGATGCTACCAAGTAATTGTAATACTGCTTGAGCGCTCAGAAGCAGTGCAACTGTAGGAATCGGAGAATGCATGTGCTGGAAGGCAAATTAACTTTATTTCCTAACTTTATTGCAATGTGTAATACTACAGTACTATATGCTGTATATGACTTTTCACTCCCTGTGACTTAAAAAAAAACAAAAAAAAAAAAAAAACATGAATACCACCATCTAACTGGTATTTCTTCTTGATGGCTGTACTGTATATATCAGTACCAAAGTGTCAAAGTCTCTGATTTATTTTTTTTTTCTAAAAATTACCTGACCCCTTCCCCCAATTGTCTCTCGTTTATACTTAAAAAAAATATTGAAATATTTTAAACTCTTTTTACTGTGACAGAAAGTAATGTCAATATATATTTTCATACCAGTGAAATCCTACATATCTTGCTTCTTGCCATTATACGTAAGAAACACAGCAGTCAAGTACAGTTACAGTTTGGATAATGGCGAAAGAAAACACAAAGGTAACACTAGTACTTTGTCTCTGTGACAGTTGTCTGCACAGATGTAAGAGAAATCTATTCTCTTTTGACAGGACCAGGAGGACAAGGTGCTTCAATATATGATAATACTTAAAATTTTTTTATTGAAATGCTCCATTCCTTAGCTCACTTCCTGCCAAAACAAAGCCTGAAAGTTTAATTTAAGTGGAAAAAATATCCTTATATTTTTAGGACTCCCTTTTAGGACACCACTGTGGTATCACAGAGAATAGAAAACTATTGTAGTACAGTAGGAGCAAGCAAGAAACTAACCTGAGATGGAATACTAGGATGGGGAAGGAAAGGCAATAATGGCATTTTTCCTGATGGCATTAAAGTGCATAGGGAGAAATTGATTGTAATAGCCTATACCCCAATACTAGCACTAGACTTACCTTGCTCAACTGGAAGAATCACAAAGAACCTTCTATAATTCAGTGGGTAAACGATGTTCTATATTATCTCAAATTAGAAAAAAATCAAATTCTCTTTTACAGGTTATGTCCAAAACTTTTTTTTAAAAATATGGCAAATATTAATTACAGGCAGTCTCCGGGTTACGTACAAGATAGGGACTGTAGGTGTGTACTTAAGTTGAATTTGTATGTAAGTCGGAACAGGTACATTATTTTAATAAATGCTATTGTTGACCGACTGTAACCAAGTGCTCTGCCAATGAATGATGGAGTTTCACCTCTCTCTGACCTTTTTATTATTTCTACTTTATTTTCCATGGTGATGGTTTTTCTTTTCTTTACTGTATCACCAGCACTTGCATCAGATTTGTGTTTCAGAGACATTCTTGAAGGGTGAAGACAAAAGGTTAAGATGAGCTCTTCTGCACAGCACTGTACACGTTATCACAGCAGGCAGTCATCCCTCGTCAGCACGTCTGGTGTACTGACAAGAGACAACTTCCTGCTATGTACGTAACAGTACAAGCAGGCTTGCTATTGAGAATGAATGGGAGTAGCGAGGGGCGGTTCACCACCCACCCACCACACAGTCACCTCCACTATAGTATGCAGCCTGCAGCGTGCGTCCGCCCACCGAGAATGAACACGGTGCAGCCAAAGGCGGGTAGTGAATCGCCCACTACCGCCCCTATTCAACAGGCAGCCACCCGAAGCACATTACAATGCTACCCCCCGCCGCTCCATTCACCCTCAATGGCCTCCGTTCAGCCACAACTGGGTCACCGCTCGCAGCATTACCAGCAGCCCACTGAAAACGATTCGGGGGGAGCCGTGTGTAGTGGGCGGGCAGTGAAACGCCCTACACCGTTCCATCCAGCCTGCGTCCAGTCAGGAGCAGTAGCTGCGGCGGACAGCGAACCGCCCCATTAAGCCTCCGTCCTGCACACAAGCGATAGCTGTGGCCCCAGTGACTATGGACCATGGGTCACTGCTCGCTTGCTGCCGGGAGTTGCCCGAGGGACACAGGGACACTACACTGCGCAAGTAGCGAAATCGCACCCCTCCAGCCACTACTTGCAGCGTCCTCCGGCCAAATATGACGGAGCGGCAGTTAATGAGGCGCATGCATCACAGCTGCGGCCTCGTTCATAAGTTGTAGGTCGGGTGTCCGTAACCTGGGGACTACCTGTAATACTATTTTAGAATTGAGTCTCTAATGTCTTTAACAGTTTTATCATTTTTATTTAAAAAAAAAAAAAAAAGGTAAAGGTGGTTTTTTTTTTTTTTGCATTTTCCATGAGTAGAGACCACAAAGTCTCTTTATTCTTTTTATCTTTCTTGCGTTTTCTTTGTATTTTTTTTCCTTTGTTGTTATTGTAATTAATTTGAAATAAGTGTTTGTACCTGGAATATTATTATGTTAGATCTATTGAATGTCACTGTAATGTTCTGATATTAAATTAATAAATTGAAATGATTTTTTTGCAGGCACATCTCTAGCTTTATGCACAATGTCCCTTTTCCCTCACCACAAAGACCTCGAATCCTAGTACAGGTAAGATTTAGTCATTCAATATATTCAAAGTGGGTCATAATTACATATTAGCAATGAATTAAGCAAATCTGTATTCATTTTTCATGGCTGCGGACATAACAAACTCTGAAGTTTAGTGTTCTCTCATAAACTTGATGGTTTATATTTACTTGCCTTTTGCCACCTGTAACCATAAGGGGCAGCCTCTGAGCCTCAACCTACAGACAAAATAATACCCAAAGAAAATTACAGTTCAAATGTTTCACGTAAAGGAGCACTGCAACTAAATTACTTCAAACCTAGTGCCTCAACCTACAAACACAATAATTCCCAAGCAAAGTTATGGTTCATATACCTTGTGTAAAGCAGCACTGCAACTAAATTACCGTAAAGCCTAGAAAAGCAGGCCAATTTACTGATCACCAATCAAGTCTTTTTTTAGTGAAATTGGCTGATTTAGATTGGCGATTGAGGCATTTCTGCTTTTAAACAGCAAGATATTTAGTTGTTAGCTTTCAATTGCAAAAAACAGCACAATATAGTATTATTTTGATATTTGGGCCACAGTATGAGTTTTGCAAATTGTTTACAGAATCTAATGGTAATTCAAAATAACTTTTTTAATATTTTGAGTAAACACACATACTGTATTTATATCATTATATTTATCAGGCTGAAGAATGACCTATAAAATGGGGGTCTGTCGTGTTAACCAATAATTAAAATTAGAAACGTTCATTTTTAAAATCAATATTTCTTTCTTTATGTTAAAATGTGGTTTTGAAATTCCATAGGGTACATGTTTATACAGTACAATACTTTCTTACTTAGGTTTAAAAAAAAAAATTCCCATTGTGGCAGCTATGTTTCACTTTCAGAATGTGTTAAAAACTAGCTCAGAAAAATCTTATAAAAATGTGCATTATGCCTATGGAAAGGTGACATAGACTAGAGACATTTACATATTCAGTTTAATTTTGAATATTTAAAATTTTATATCCTATTGAATGTCAGTGTGACAGCCTTATTTTATGGTGTGGCCAAGAAATTTCCTTTCTTGCAGTATTGTGAAAATGAACCCAAGCACTTAATATAAAAGTGGGGAAAGCATTTTTCAATGAAATATCTTCATACATGCTCCACTTACAGAAATAAAAAAGCCTATATCTGTTCTTACAAGAGAAGAAAATATATTAAGTATAATTCACTAAGCCGACAGAACAGGCAAGACAACCATGGGATACGCACAGGCAAGACAACCATGGGATACGCACGATATAGCGACGCCTGCCAACTCACAGAGATCCACCCACCAACATTAAGATGATGGGATATGCCGACAACTCACAGAGCCACGCCCGCCAACAACACAGAGCCACGCCCACCAACTCTAAGACCATGGGACGAGAACGCCCACCCGACTGACTGTTACCAGCGTGTAAAACCATCGCAGCTTTTAACTCACAAACTGCAACAACTCACCAAACGTGTAAAACCATCGCAGCTTTTAACTCACAAACTGCAACAACTCACCAAACGTGTAAAACCATCGCAGCTTTTAACTCACAAACTGCAACAACTCACCAAACGTGTAAAACCATCGCAGCTTTTAACTCACAAACTGCAACAACTCACCAAACGTGTAAAACCATCGCAGCTTTTAACTCACAAACTGCAACAACTCACCAAACAAGGACACCCTGTCTCTCGAGGCATTCACACTGCCGGAAGACAACCATGGGATATGCAAAAAATAGCCATGTCAGTCAACTCACAAAGCCCAGCCCACCAACTCGAGCACGCATCCACCCACGCTCTCAAGGCATTCACAGTGCCTGCTCATGTGCCCGGATGCAACAACTCACCAACTCGATTTCGTCTCTGTTACAGTACATATGCACCACTGAGCCACGTTGACTTTTCATTATTCTTTTCGGTTTCGGCTGCATTTCTATATATAATCCACTAAGTCGTCCGACCATGGGATACAAACGACAGAGCACCGCCCAACAATTCGAACCGATACAGAGACACGCCCACCAACTGTAAGAGCATGGGACGAGAACGCCCGCCCGCCTGACTGTTACCAGCGTTCACCGCAATGTACTGGAGTGTAAAACCATCACAACTGCTAACTCACAAACTGCAACAATTCACCAAACACCGCATCAGACGCTTTCTATATCTAAGAAGATATATAGATATTTCTTTCTCAATTCTGTGGGTGGTGGTGCATGGCTGTTCTTCGTTGGTGGAGCAATTTGTCTTTATAATTCCGAAAACGAATGAGACTCCCTACTGCTAAATAGTTACGGGATCGCCAAGCGGTCGACGTCCAACTTCTTAAAGGGACAAGTGGCTATCAGCCACATGAGATTGAGCATTAACAGGTCTGTGATGCCCTTGGATGTCCGGTACTGCACGCACGCTACACTGAATGGATCAACGTGTGTCTACCCGGCGCTGACAGGCGTGGGTAAGCCATTGAACCCCATTCGTGATGGGGACCGGGGCTTGCAATTGTTCCCCACGAACGAGGAATTCCCAGTAAGTGCGGGTCATACGCTCGCACTGATTACGTCCCTGCCCTTTGTACACGCACCCCCCCCCCTCGCTACTACCATGGTCGGGTGACTTGGTGGATTATATATAGAAAAGCAGCCGGAACCGCAAAGAACAATGAAAAAACAACGTGATTATTTTTTTTAAATTTCTGTTTGTCATAGACATTCTTAATTCAAGTGTGTTATAGTATATGAAAAAATTACCAAAACTTTAAAAAGTCTTCCATAATATTAATGATAGAAGATTGTTTTGCATCGTAAACTTGAACTTTGCTGTATTATTCTATTATGATCCTTTCTATTTTGCAGCTGTCTCCATATGATAACCTATTGCTGTGCCAACCAGTGTCGTCACCTTTGCCTCTCAGGTAAACAAATGCAATTAACATTGTATTTATAATATTCTGTAGGAGCAAAAATGGTACAATGCTCTCATGCATTCTCAACTTTTATTAGTCTAAAGTAATTTCTCAGACATACACTACTGGTCAAAAGTTTTAGAACACCTCAATTTTTCCAGTGTTTCTTCAAATTTAATCAGTTGAAATGCGAGGAATGACCTAAAATGTGAAAAGGGAAGCAGTAAACTTCCAGACGTTTAAATTTAAAGATTAGGTTAGTAAAAACTGGAAAAAAATGAAATTTCAGAATATCACAAATGGGCCTTTTTCAGGAAACAATTATTTGTAGCCATTAGTTAATTAAGCCTTGCAAATTGAACAAACAATTTTCACAGGTTTCCAAGCTTCTGTTGATTACATAAAAGTCCGTCAGTATGTCTCAAAGGAGAGTTGGAACAGACTGTATTACTACACCCTCTGATATAGTACGTGGACAATATTACATTATAGAAAGTTGGAAATTCCAGTGATAATGGAACGAAAATGGCAATTAACAAATGAAATGAGACAGAGTATTATTACACTTAGAAGTGTAGACCTTTCATTTAGGGAAATTGCAAAAAAAAAAAAAATCAAAGTGTCAGTGTGTACAGTATCCTATATAATCCAAAGGCATTTGGAAACTGGGAGAAACTCTGATATGAATAGATCTGGCAGACCCAAAGTCACAACCCAATCAGAAAACAGATTCTGAAGGTCACCAGCTTGAGTGACAGGCGATTCACAGCAGTCTCTAATTCTACTGTGAAAAGGAGACTTTGTACTGCAAGTCTGACAAATGGTGAGTGGCAGTAAGAAAGCCATTCCTTAAAGGACAAAATAGGGCATTGAAATGCCAGCTATGGATTACTGCAGACTGGAAGAAAATCTTATGGACAGATAAATCAAAATTTTAAGTCTTCGGTTCATCATGCATGTTATTTTTACGCCATCGAGTTGATGAAAGGATGGTTCCTCAGTGTGTGACACCAACTGTCAAACACGGAGGAGGAAGTGTGATGGTTTGGGGTGATTTTGCTGGATGTAAAGTTGGTCACTTGGACATAGTGAGTGGCATTCTGAATCAAAAGGATTACCACAGTTTGTCTGTTATATCAGCAAAAGGTGGCTATTTTGATGAATCAAAAATTTGAACAAAATTTTATACACTTAATGATTCCTTGACTTATTTGTTTTATTTACCATTATTTATTTGTTCAATGCCTTGATTTCATGAAACATTAAGACATGAAAATGTATTCTATAAAAACTGAAAAAACGGAGGTATTCTAAAACTTTTGACCAGAAGTGGGAGGAGTATAGACTTACTCTTTTAGATGCTCCTCCAGCATACACAAAATTAATTTACATAATGATTCCCTATATTGTGATATACAGTAAAACTAAAATCAATCTTATTGATTAAATACAAAAAGTCCTATTAAGGTAAATTTACTATTAAAATAAGAATTGAGATTTGGCCTGTTCACAGTTGGAATTGGAGAGGAGAGAAAAACAAAAACCCCAGTTAATGGCATACCTGGAAGAAATAAACCTCTGTCTTTTATAACCTTAAGACAGTTTTTTAATACAGGGTAGTCATAATGGAAGTTCACAACCATATTAGCTGCAGTAAACGTTTGTCTTTTAGAGAATGTACCCTAAGTTCTTGTCAATAAGCCGCGGCTTATCTAAGGAAAAAAGTTGTGAAAATGAAAAAATAGAATATCGGCTTATACATAAGTCCGGCTTATACATCCATCGCGGGGGTTGCGTTCCAGAGCCACCCGCGAAATAAGAATATCCGCGAAGTAGAAACCATATGTTTATATGGTTATTTTTATATTGTCATGCTTGGGTCACAGATTTGCGCAGAAACACAGGAGGTTGTAGAGAGACAGGAACATTATTCAAACACTGCAAACAAACATTTGTCTCTTTTTCAAAAGTTTAAACTGTGCTCCATGACAAGACAGAGATGACAGTTCCGTCTCACAATTAAAAGAATGCAAACATATCTTCCTCTTCAAAGGAGTGAAGCAAACAAATCAATATGTCTGTTTGGCTTTTAAGTATGCGAAGCACCGCGGCACAAAGCTGTTGAAGGCGGCAGCTCACACCCCCTCCGTCAGGAGCAGACAAAGAGAGAGAGAGGGAGAGTTTGTTTTTCAGTCAAAAATCAATACGTGCCCTTCGAGCTTTTAAGTATGCGAAGCACTGTGCAGCATGTCTTTTCAGGAATCAGCTTTACAAAAGATAGCAACGTGAAGATAATCTTTCAGCATTTTTAGACGAGCGTCTGTATCGTCTAGGTGTGCAAACAGCCCCCCTGCTCAATCCCCATACGTCAGGATCACAGATAGTCAGCGCAAGATTGACAGAAAAGTAAGCAATCTAGCTTCTCAGCCATCTGCCAATAGCGTCCCTTGTATGAAATCAACTGGGCAAACCAATTGAGGAAGCATGTACCAGAAATTAAAAGACCCATTGTCCGCAGAAATCCGCGATATATATTTAAATATGCTTACATATAAAATCACAATTTAAATGACCGCTACGCGCTCGTGTTGACTCGGCGACGCCCAGAGCAGAAAGAACGCGCTCCGGCCGCTCCAACCGCGCCATGCGGGGAGTGAGAGAGACGGCAATATCTCACACTCTCTCCCCCCTTAAAGAAATTAAATGGGCGCGAGTGAGACCACTGACCTCCCTCCCTTCTATTAGTTATAGGTTATAGTACGTTCGGCTTATCCATGAGTCCGGCTTATCTATGCTACGATTTTATTTTAAAAATTCGTATGATTTTTGGTCTCCGGCTAATACATGAGTCCGGCTTATAGACAAGAACTTAGGGTACTTGCTTGATTATGTTTTATCATTCTTTTGTGCACTTGAAAATAAAGGTTTAATTCCTTCCTCTATACCACTGTTTGATCCTGAACAAGTCACTTAGCTAAGCTGTGCTCGAAATGTAAAAATGTATACAAACAATTGTATTATGTATCTAGAAAGGTGCTATAAAAACAAAGGCGGTTTATCTGTTTTTATGAATTTTAATATTACCACTTCTAAAATAGCATTTTTGCAACATATTTTTGTCCATGTTATTATCTAACTGCCTCTTTCATGATTGTGCAATGACATCTTTTTGTTACTTGATAAAACACCTGGGGTCTCATGTATAAACGGTGCGTACGCACAAAAATGTTGCATAAGCCAGTTTCCACTCTGTATAAAACCTAAACTTGGCGTAAAGCCACGCACATTTTCATGCCAGCTAAATGCTTGGCGTATGCAAGTTCTCCACTCGGTTTTGCAAATTGGCGGCACCCAGCGTCAAAGCAGTGCTTTTTGTTCCAGTGTGGTTTCCCTTTCTTTTTTATATCCACATCCCTGACGCGGCTTTTTCAAATCCACTGAAATTAACCGCATATTGTTTATTGGTTTAAGGCATCTGATTGTAATTAACCTGTAACAATATAATGGTCCATGGAATGGCCAAACTATTACAAATACCATAGCTGCTTTAGCGTTGTTTCTCTCAGTGCACCACTCGGTGTATTTATATCACTGTATCTGAGTGTGGAATCACAGCTGTATAGCAGCTGATCGGAAAGAGAATTATTGGTATACAGCATCTAGCACACGCTGCCTCAGCCATGCACACAGTTTATTGATCTGCTTTCAAATGACAAACGCTTCAGAGCCTTTACTGTACGGACCTTGCAGTTCAGAAACAGTTTCATCCCAAGAACTATAAACACATTCAATCAGTCCATCAAGTGCTCCTTGTAGAACTGTCTGTACTTACAAGAACAATTACCTCAATGTAAACTTGCGATACAGTTACTGTATAATATTGCACAACCCGAGCCACTTTATAAAGAGTGTATTTACAGTTAGATCCATAAATATTTGGACAGAGACAACTTTTTTCTAATTTTGGTTCTGTACATTACCACAATTAATTTTAAATGAAACAACTCAGATGCAGTTGAAGTGCAGACTTTCAGCTTTAATTCAGTGGGGTGAACAAAACGATTGCATAAAAATGTGAGGCAACTAAAGCATTTTTTTTAACACAATCCCTTCATTTCAGGGGCTCAAAAGTAATTGGACAATTGACTCAAAGGCTATTTCATGGGCTGGTGTGGGCAAGTCCGTCGTTATGTCATTATCAATTAAGCAGATAAAAGGCCTGGAGTTGATTTGAGGTGTGGTGCTTGCATGTGGAAGATTTTGCTGTGAACAGTCAACATGCGGTCAAAGGAGCTCTCCATGCAGGTGAAAGAAGCCATCCTTAAGCTGCGAAAACAGAAAAAACCCATCAGAGAAATTGCTACAATATTACGAGTGGCAAAATCTACAGTTTGGTACATCCTGAGAAAGAAAGCAAGCACTGGTGAACTCAGCAACGCAAAAAGACCTGGACATCCACGGAAAACAACAGTGGTGGATGATCACAGAATCATTTCCATGGTGAAGAGAAACCCCTTCACAACAGCCAACCAAGTGGACGACACTCTCCAGGGGGTAGGCGTATCGATATCCAAGTCTACCATAAAGAGAAGACTGCATGAAAGTAAATACAGAGGGTGCACTGCAAGGTGGAAGCCACTCATAAGCCTCAAGAATAGAAAGGCTAGACTGGACTTTGCTAAAGAATATCTAAAAAAGCCAGCACAGTTCTGGAAAAACATTCTTTGGACAGATGAAACCAAGATCAACCTCTACCAGAATGATGGTAAGAAAAAAAGTATGGAGAAGGCGTGGAACAGCTCATTATCCAAAGCATACCACATCATCTGTAAAACACGGTGGAGGCAGTGTGATGGCTTGGGCGTGCATGGCTGCCAGTGGCACTGGGACACTAGTGTTTATTGATGATGTGACACAGGACAGAAGCAGCCGAATGAATTCTGGGGTGTTCAGAGACATACTGTCTGCTCAAATCTAGCTAAATGCAGTCAAACTGATTGGGCGGCGTTTCATGATACAGATGGACAATGACCCAAAACATACAGCCAAAGCAACCCAGGAGTTTATTAAAACAAAAAAGTGGAAAATTCTTGAATGGCCAAGTCAGTCACCTGATCTTAACCCAATTGAGCATGCATTTCACTTGTTGAAGACTAAATTTCAGACAAAAAGGCCCACAAACAAACAGCAACTGAAAGCCGCTGCAGTAAAGGCCTGGCAGAGCATTAAAAAGGAGGAAACCCAGCATCTGGTGATGTCCATGAGTTCAAGACTTCAGGCTATAATTGCCAGCAAAGGGTTTTCAACCAAGTATTAGAAATGAACATTTTATTTCCAGTTATTTAATTTATCCAATTACTTTTGAGCCCCTGAAATGAAGGGATTGTGTTAAAAAAATGCTTTAGTTGCCTCACATTTTTATGCAATCGTTTTGTTCACCCCACTGAATTAAAACTGAAAGTCTGCACTTCAACTACATCTGAGTTGTTTCATTTAAAATTCATTGTGGTAATGTACAGAACCAAAATTAGAAAAAAGTTGATGAAATGCAGCAAAATATGTTATAACATTATACAGATAAAATGTTAACATCATTTAAATAATCTATATTTTTAATAATTAAACATGTGAGGACACGGTGTCACAACACTATCAAGGAGCTGGTGTCCCGTTTTTGGATTGTTCTTGCCTCGTGCTGTATGCTTGCTGGGACTGGCGTGACCCTGGATGAATAGATGGATGAAATAATTAAACATGTACTACGAAAATATTTCAATGTTCCTTAAAAGTTTTGAAGCAACGGAGTTCAGATGGCTTTACATCTATTACAGAGCTGATTGTGTGGCGATTGGTTACTTGGAGAAAGAAAAGGAAGGACAGGAATTGGTTAGTACTTTTGAAAGAGACAGTACTGCTGCAATAAACTATTTAATCGAAGGTAACGCACAGCGCAGCAAGCATCTTGTGGGAGGCAGGAACAATCTCTGGACAGGGCACTGGCTCGTCACTATCATTGTGCCACCGTGTTCCCAAGTTTAATACATGCTTTAACTCCTATCATCATGAAAATGATATCAAGTATACATCTCAGTATTTTAATTATTCCGAGAGCTGTAATATCACGAATGTAATGAATTCTGTGTCCTGTCAGAGAAAGAGAAAGCCCGTTTAAGAAGCACGTAGTGATTCACACACATCGAGCACATAGAAGAGCACATACAAAACAAAGCATTTAATGTGCTACTTTAATTTACTAGTTTCACAAATACCATCATAACTAAATGATTTTAAGATGAAGTTTATGACATTCTACTTTATTGATAAAATAAACTATGTGATTAAAGTGGAAATTTCGAGATTAAAGTTAACATTTCGAGCTTTTTCCCCCACTGTGTCTCTATTTTTTTTTCTTTTCTCTGTACCCTAATAAGCTTCCATATGACACTCAGACGGTGGGCTACGACTCTTCTTTTCACGGTGACTTTGATATCTGACAACTTCTTTTTTTATTTTGGGCACTGTGCGACTTTGTGAACTTGAGCTTTCGAGTTTCTCCGACACACTATGTCACTCAATCAACTTCCTTTTGTTGTTTATACTACTGTTTAAACCAACAAATAGAACGTTTTTCTTTGTCTCCACTTGGTATTCACTGAAATTCTTCTATTTTCCCCCATGCTTTTGCCTTTGCCTTTTCACAGAACGCTGAGCGTAAGGGCTATTTATATTGGTTTGCATATTCAAAGAGGCGTAATTCTGGGAAGAGTTGGGGTGGGGCAGCAGGCACGTGCATGTACATTACTTTTCATGCTGACCAAGATTTATGGAGTGGAAGAATGTGTAAGTTGGCAAACATACAGATTTATGCATCTGGATTTTTTTGTGTGTACACACATTTCTGCCTTTGTCTGTACGCCATGTTTTAGTGTGAATTCTACGCACGGTGTTATGCATGAGGCCCCTGGAGCCTAATTTATTAAAAATGGTAGAATAATACTAAATCTAAATGTATGATTGTTTTTAAAAGTTTTTATGAATGATTTTTCAAATGTCCATACGCACAAATAATGTTCCTAAATCCTTCCCACTCATTACCTGTTTAAGACAAAAAAATCATGTTGTAATTACTGCCAATGAATGATTGCTTCATCTACATTCAGGCTAAAGTCTCAGATATGCATATGTGGTAGGATATAATGCCATATAGACTGCAAGAAATCCTGTATAACTAACTCTATCATTAAGTAACAAGTTCTGAGCAAAAAGAGAAATATATTTTCAACTTACAAAGAGGTTCTGTTGACAGAGAAAGAGACCAATAGAAATATTTTAGATTGTACTGAATCCTACAAGATTGACAAAGAGTAGGCTGAGACTTTCTTGGCACATTTGCAATCTCTCTGAAAGGTCCCTTTTGTAAGAAACCCCCAAGCACTGAGAGATCTTTCATTTCCACTAGAAATAGCATGGTTACACATTGCAGAGGTGTTATGAGTGGTGAGCAGCTGCTTGAAGAGGTGTATAAGTTGGCTAACAAGTCGCTCATCATTAGTGAAAAATTCTAGCTTACCTTAGAAAATGTACTTTAACTCTCTAATAAAACAAATGCTGCCATGGTTGCTTAATCTTTAAAAGATTTCATACACATTCAGTATATATTACCATGGTTCCTTAATGTTCAAAGATTTCATACACACATACATTTTATATACTGTATATATAATGTGTGATATTTAAAATAATGAGACAGAAACCGTGAGTATAAACAGAACACATTTTGTGTTGCATGTTTTTATTTAAATGGATTTGAACAGTCATATTTTGAATGCCAGTGTTGATTTTCATGTAAGATCCATGGAATTTAAGATTAAATGTGTTTGTACCATGGTTTTATAAATGAGGCCCCTGGGGTGTTTTGCATTTGTTTCATTTTTGAATGTTTTTTCCTCATCAAGTTGCAATCTATTAATCATTTATTGTCATAGGATCAACATTGTCACATGTTCTTTATTTGATATTTTTTAACACATTGTCCATAGCTGTCTTATTGTCCATAATTTCATTATTGTGCATTTTCTTAGTTTGATTTATTTTATTACTGTGGTGTTTTATTAACTTTTGTACACATAACTGATAGCAGGTCTCGGTTAGTACAAATACAGTGTATATACTTATCAGATGATTATAGTTGACTTCTTTTGTCAATTTTGTCTCTCCATCTCCTATAGTGGAGCAAGTTTTTTGAAACTCATACAGAACCTGGGCCCAGAGAATGCTGCTACCCTCCTTATGGCAGTTCTAATTGAGCATAAGCTGTTGATCCATTCACTGCGTCCAGATGTCTTAACCAGTGTGAGCGAAGCCCTTGTATCTGTGAGTGGTATATCTGTATTTTTACTTTTTACAGCAAACATACTATGCCTGGTCTAACAATTGTTTCTGTTAGGGCATAGGTCAGCTCTTCCCAACTTACATTTAGCAGGTTTCTGGATGACCTCTTAACTATGCCACACTGTATTGTGAACATGAGATGGATTGCATATGTACAACCTTAGCATAATCTAAAAAAGATCATTAATTCAGCATGAGTAAATAGACCACATTCTGAATGTAGTCCTTCTCCATTTTTCCACCTCCAAATTGTACATCTAGGCATGAATTTGAACCCATGTCAATGAGCCCTATGAGTAATTTCCTTAATGACCAATTCTAAAATTACATTTCACTGTCAAAAAAAAACTTAAAATTTATTAAATTGCTTGCCAATAGTAAAACTTCACTTTCAATTTATTAAATCTAAAGCCTCATTTTCTATAGTTTAGAATGTGCACCACAGTTGATTTTGTTATTATTTGAAATAGTAAATAACACATTATTGGTTAATTTAAAATTAATTTGTATTGTCTTTCCTTTGTCTAGATGACGTTCCCACTCCGCTGGCAATGCCCCTATATCCCCCTCTGTCCACTGAATTTGGTTGATGTACTGTGTGCACCAATGCCTTTCATTGTTGGTGTCCACTCTAGCTATTTTGATCTCTATGACCCTCCTCATGATGTCATCTGCATTGATCTGGACACCAATACTATCTTCTAGTGAGTTACTTTCCATTAATGTATTTTGTTGTGATTCCATCAATGTTAAATTAGACTTTTTGTTGATATTATTAGATGTAACATCAATGTAGATTTCAT
This sequence comes from Erpetoichthys calabaricus, assembly GCF_900747795.2. NCBI lineage: Eukaryota > Metazoa > Chordata > Cladistia > Polypteriformes > Polypteridae > Erpetoichthys > Erpetoichthys calabaricus. Next base: position 92,212,708 of record NC_041395.2, read on the forward strand.
CTGTGACATCTGTATTTTCTACAAATGTAACCCTGTAATCTATGAAAATATTTCAAATTCATTTTGATTTTCTCACTGCATTACCTTTAGTTTTTGTCTATTTATTATCATTGAATTGAATGCGTAATACTTTCCTGGATTTATATGCACAATGTAATTCCAATAATTCACCACATTTTCTGAAAAACTGAAAAATACATTGGTAATGTAGTGGGTGACTAAAAATTTGCACAATCCCATAAACCCAAGTCTGACTGACTTACTGTATAAATATTTGTATCTTAAACATTATAGAAGATATATCTTAATTCCAGCACTCCATAAAAATTACCATTCCATGCTTTCAAAATATTTTTATTATGACTAGTAGGGGGCTTTAACCCCCTGCTCTCCACTACACACCAGCCACATCGCGTCTCTGCCACTCTTGTATGTGGATTTCACTTTCACCAAACAACAAATCTTTTAATTCTCGTGGATACGCCTCTTCATTGGGAAGAAACGCTACTTTTCCTTGATGGCAACACAAATTAGATGATCTACAAGTCTCCGATTTAAAGTTTAAAGCCAAACAATATCTACATACTTCTGTCTTATCACCTATGTCCATATATTTGATCTCTCTTCACTGTTCCGTAATTTCACTGAGTAATAATTTCCATTTGTTAGCACTAATGCCATCTTTATCAGTTTTCTGAGACTTTCAAATTTTAGTACTTTTATAATCTCTATCCTGCTCTACATGTGTATCGCGCCAATGTTTTTGAACCTCTTTATGACGTTCTACTTTGTCTTCTACTCTTTGTCTTTTATTTCTGACCCTGCTTGGAGCTGAGAGCGCAGGAGCTATGTATGACCATAGCATTCACACGAATGAGAAGTGATTGGACTGTAGCTGTGGTTGTAAATGTTTGAGAGGTTGGCGGGACTTGTCAAAATCTCTTGGCAAAAAGTCTTGTCTCGTGGGATCTGAAATTATCTCTCGCGGGATCTGAAATTATCTCTCGCGGGAGTTGAAATTATCTCAGAGAAAGTCTCATCCCAGGATTTCCTTGTATAATAGAGAGATATGTTTTTTTTTTGTTTTGAGATCACAATGTTGACAGCCACATGTAAAAGTTGAAATTAAAGATGTTCTTAAAAACTTTGCTATCTTGAGTTCATATTACCTGCAAATCAGCAGCATCATGATTATCTCTCCACATGAAGTATGTGCTTCACTTCAGTGGCGCAGTGGTAGTGCTGCTGCTTTGCAGTAAGGAGACTGTGGAAGATTGTGGGTTCGCTTCCTGGTTCCTCCCTGTGTGGATAGCACTTTGTGTACTGAGAAAAGTGCTATATAAATGTAATGAATTATTATTATTATTCTCCTTGATAACATTATTTTGCACGCACTGACACAACAGAAGTTCACCGATGCATGAAGTTTATATCAGTGTTTATTTGCACTGTCTTGTTTTGCCCCGTGATAACAATTCCATGTGTTGTACTTGGGTATCCAAAAAAAACATACTGCTTATTAGTAACATAAAACAGCATACCATTAATTATGTTAGAAATTCACAAATAAAAAAAATTATGAAAGTTAATAATTTGTTCCAAATTTTAAATATTAGTGTTTAACAGATTTATGGTTAAAGAACAATTGAAGAAAAAAATTGGGAGTGGTCTCCCCTAGACTTTCTTGTATTCTCAGATATAGGGATGGATATTATAAGACAATAATTATATTTTTATATTATGTACATTAAAGAACCATCAACAACAAATCAAATTAATAATATATTGAACAATTATTATAAAAGTAAAGTTGAATAAATCAGACTCTGCAGCTGCATGAATAAAAGGTAAAGTACTACTTCCGGTTAACAGAAGTAGCCCAAAAGTTGATAGAAATCTACATTTTGTACCTAATACTTGTATGCAAAATTTGGTTGACCTAAGTGAAAGCATACTCAAGTTATCGTGCTTACATACGCACACACACAGACAGACACACAGACATAATTCCAAAAATTTTATTTTTGAACTCCAGGAGGTCTAAAATATCAAGGTTCATCAAAATCTCAAAGTGGACTTTTTGGGGGATTTTAATACTTTCCCTATACTTTGTATACAAGAAAGTCAGGGAGGTCTAAAACTTTGAGATTCGTCAAAATCTCGACTTCGAATCTTTGGACAATTACAATACTTTCCCTATACTTTGTATACGAGAAAGTAAAAATATACAATCGGACTGCAACAAACTGGTGACTTGTCAGGAGCTGTTTACTGAATTATGCCCATTGCTGTTGAGATGTGCTCCATTTCCCTGAGACCATGGACTAGATTAAGCAGGTTAGAGATTGTATGTACTACATGTATGCATATTAAAACTAGGAACTGACAACTTTGGTGCATGTCTTGTCAAAAAACAAAAAGATCTTTAATACGTTAGTTAGTATTATGACATAGGGAATATTTTGCTATTTTAACCTAGCAAAGCTTGTCAATACCTTTTACCCAACTTTTACAAAGTATCATTTTTTTTTACCTGGTAACCTAATCCACATATCAGTAGCTTTCTGAGTGAAAAGAAACCTTCTAAATTTGTGCAAAGGGTACCCTTAATGACTTCCATCTGTACCCAAGCGTTCTTGTTGAAGAATGATTGAATCCACTGTAGTAATCTTAATTTGGTTAATCTCCATTTGGTTAAACTCATAGTGTATACCTGTAGTCTTCTCTGAATCTTCTCAAGGAGCAGTTGTTTTTTTTTTTTTTTTTATACAACTTGACTAGAAATGCACAAGGTGTTCCAGTAGTTTAAGAATATCCCATGGCATGTAGTCCAACAATTACATGAGCTTCTTATATCTAAATTAATATACCAACACATTTTCTTAACAGGTTTATAAATTATTTGTTTGTTGCTTTATGTCTGCATAAAAAGATTAGGTTTGTGTCCTGGGGGTTCCAGCATGTGTGTTGTCTTGTGCTGGATTGATGATCTATCTTAGGTGTTGTTCTTGCCTAAGGCCGTATGAAGATGGGGGAGTTCTAGCAGCCCCACAGCCCAGCCTTTGATAAGTGGGTTAGAAAGATATATGGATGAATCTTGGTATTAAATGACACAGAACAGATTTGACTTAGAGAATGAAAATTGCACAAAGGAAATTCACATATACTATAATTACATTATATTTGATTACCATTTTATCCATCTGACATCTAAAATAAATATATAAAAATACTAAATGTTTCTTTAAGCATATTAAATACTGTACAGGGTGATAGAAAGAGACATAATATTGTTTTGGTCTCCTCCTTCCATCCATTATCTGGAAGTGTTGATTTCTGTTTCATTTGAGCAAAATAATATTAACTCTGAAAATGCTTCCCTGTAGTAGTGAAGGTATGCATCTCTTACATTATAAGATACAACTTGGGTTTTCCTAAAGAGTACATAGTGTATTTGTTAGATTGCTGACTTTTTTGTAGTTCATAAAATTAATAAGTTTAGTGTTCCCTTAATTATTGGAGAGATACTAGTACAGCAAAAAAAAAAACATTTTATGCTTTAGTATGTGCATAATGTGCAATATTTAGTGAGCTCTGACACCGTGACTTGAGCAGTGACACAAACTCCAGTTGTTTTTGTTCCTTTTCACTTCCGAATTGAATTAGCAGAATCAAAAAAGGATAGGTTAATTCATGTATTATTCAAGGAGGACAAGTGTCCTAAAACATCACTGTATCAGATTATGTGTTGAACAGCAAATTGTAAAAGCTAGAAAAAAACTGTATAGTAGGGCTTTTTAAATGGAGTTAAATGATTTATGAAAAGCAATCAATAGCCAGGATATAAACATAAATATCAGCATCTTGCTGGGCATTCCTGCCTCATGCATCTCTGATGGTGCCAAAGGGCAAAGTTGAATCTTTTGCTTATTTATTTCCGGGATATCTTGAGGTGGAGGAGCAGTAGCAGGGATGTCTCCTTACCATTCCAGTGCAGCTGACCCTAGGACCCTTGTTTTTCCTATACCTTATTCTTCTGTCTTAGCCAGAACCAGAAGCTCTGTTTCCCTGAATGCCTTCCTTTATCTTAATCCATTAACTCTCAGGCATTTCAGAAACGCTGGTTTGAGATTCCAATGAAGCCTCTGCAACTGCTTCAACATGATAGATGGTTGCATTCTACTCTGCTTACCTGAATTTTGCTATCCGCTCCATGTATCTATCCTTCTTTCTTTTAAAAGCCACCTCCATTCCTTCCTTCTATGGAACCGTAAGCTCTATTATTACCTCTGTCTTCACAGAGATGAACCACAGGATGATGTATTTGCACAAGAAGATTATGGTAATCTCAGTCAGGAACTTCAGCTGAGACTCGAGGAACACTTTAATGCTCCACTCATCTCTCGGTACCAGGACTGACCTCGTCTTCCTGGAGCTGCAAGTTTGGGTTTGGTACATCACAGACTGGCAAGCTGACTCTAGGCCGTACTGTAACCTCGTACTGGAGGTTGCTGAGGCTTGGGAGAATGTCATAAATGGACCTAATGAGAAAGCTTAATGTCTGGCTTGAGGTGTGTTCCATGTGTCAGCCCAGGTTATTGGCTCTGCTGGTTACAACCTGCAAGGTTGTCCTTCTCCCTTGCTTCCCTTGGGTCATGGTTCTCAGGTTATACTTCTCCTCTTAAATTTTAACCACTTCAGAGATCACCAGCTCTTTCATCTCCTTTATTGAGGATTTGGACCACATCTTAGTAGTAGATCCCAACTCAAACCCCTCATTCTCCGGCTGTGTCTGTTGATCTCAGTATGTTGCAGTCAGTTGATGGCCTGTCTGACTGCTTGCTCTGCCTTCCACTTGGGTCTTGGTGTTTAGCGTTGATTTGTCAAAAGAGTCCTATAGCTCAAAATTAATTGACTTCAGTAGCAGTTGGAGTAAGTTCTTGCCGAACAGGGCTGTGTTGTAGAGACAATGGTGAAGACCTAGCCACTTGTGAATAAAGCTGTTGGCTTTTACGTCCATCTTTACTACTGCAGATAAAGTAATCACACACAATTTCAAGGGTCGAATCAGCTGCGGGCATAAGATGAACTGGTAACACTAGACCTTGAGCATCCCTGGGAGTTTATTTCTGTTGATTCCGTCCACTCCGTCACTGAAAAGATTCATAACAGCAGCCATGCCTTTTGTCTTACAGATTGGCTGAATGAAGTCTTCCTTGGTTTCTCTACCAGCAAAGAAACTTCTTCTCTGCTGACAGAGTAAAAGATGTGATCATTCCTGATTTCTTTTTGAATTGATAGGCTGCGAGACTTAGATGGTTTTATTTTCATGCTGTCCCAAATAAGGAGTTCATCAAGCCTTTTCGCAAGCCAGGCTATATATGCTGCTGCTGCATGGAGTAGGGTGGTATGGTAACATCATCCATATTGCTCCACAAGGCTGACAAGTGATGGTCCTGTTTGAGATCTGACTCCCTTTACCATTTGCGAATTAGGATTACTTCAAAGTCTGCTGTGAACATGGTAGCAGTGATTGAGCACTTCGTTACTGTTCCTATCTCAAGCTGATGCCAGCCAGTTTTTGCCTCCAATGTTATACAACAGACATGGAAATTGCTGAAGTACTTAACTTTCAGATTCATGAATTTGCAGTCTCCTATGAATTGGCACTTTGGACCACCCACAGCTGCATTTCCTCAGGACCCTTTTCTCATTATTGTTGCCTTTCCAGTAGGTTCTGTATAATCCATCCTATCTGGCCCAGTCAAAACTACTTCAAAATATAAAATAAGGAAATGTGAAGCAAGCTGTTCACTACCAATTTTTGGTGGGCAGGTTGTTTTGAAATGGTGATTGCTAAAGATCATCATTTGTGGACCAAATGCTGAAAAGCCAAGTAAAATTTGTTTGGAAAATAGGGACACTCAGAAATGAATAGTCTTCTGAGTACCTCCAATCTATTTGATCGCGGTCTACTTCTTGATGATCCATTTGATTCAATTATTTAATCAGCTTCCATTTTGTTAATATTAGCTATGTTTTTTCCATGAAAAAATCTTTGTTTTAAGTTGTTAAATCTGTTTACAATTGATGAATTTTTCTTATACTTTGTCCAGCTAGTTTTATTTTCTGATTTGCTGAGGAACATTTTTGTATGCTGTTGTCATGGAACTTTTCTAGGCCTCTCTACCTTTAAAAGTGTTTCTGAAGATCAAAAACAGAATAAAATCTAAGCTATCAGCAGGTAACATTAGTTTGTAGCTTCATATTTTTTGTGGTGACTCAGATTCTTGTACTGATCCAGCTACTGTCTGTAATGTACAAAATTTTACAGTGAGAGTATTGTCTTGTTATGACTCAATGTTGGATGAACACCGACTAGAAGGCAAGTTTATAAACGCAATTAGAGATAAAGTTGAAATTATAGAAAATCTCTTTTATTGCCAAACCTACATATAAGAAGATGTTTATTTTTTGTATAAATTGTACGTCTCTTTCTGCTTTCCCCATTGCTGACACAGTAGGTCAGTGTGTGCTGTATTTGCTCCCAATATCTTAAATATCTCTCTATTATAAAAAAAAATCCTGGAGAGAAACAGTAGGGCATCGAGATGTGATCTTCACGTTAAGATCACAGAAGACAGTTAAAAGACCCGCGAGGACCTTAAACATGAGACATTGTGCCAAGAGATTGACCCAGGACCGTATCGCGATGATGTAGAACATGAGATTCTTGCAAGACAGGCCCTACTTACAATCAATATCAAATAAGACAACAGGGCAGCAAAACATTCAGTCATGTGAAGGATTTGAGCACGCACAGATCCAGGGTCTTAGCGCATATAAAGCGTATAAGAACAATACGTTATAAATGAAACGCTGACGACTAAGCGAAGAAGAAAGCAGCGTGGAGAAAAGAGACTTAAAAGCGTTGGAGAGAGAAAAAAGCAAAAATAATCTAGGTGCAAATTCAGAAAATAAGAAAAGTCATTATCAGCCCGTAACAAGTGGAATTGAAACAAAGCACGTCCAATCAGGCTCAATATTAAAAGACAGAGTAAAAGACAAAGTAGAACTTCATAAACACATTCACAGACGTTGGCGCTATACACATGCAGAGCAGATTATGAAAGCAATGTAATTCGAAAGTCTCAAAAAAAAAATTACCAAATGTGGAGAAAGTTAAAGAATATGAAAGTAGGAAAATTGGAAAGTATAATAAAAAGAAAGTAAAGATCACTGCAGTAGCACAAACAAACAAATTATTACTCGAAAAAGGGAAAATAATCACCACGGACTAGGTGTCATTGAAAAAAAGCAGGACAAAGTGAGGTCAGAAATAAAAGACAGAGTAGAAAACAAAGTAAAACGTCATAAAGAGGTTACAAAACAAAAGGGCCAAACACACGCAGAGCAGGTTAGAGATAATGAAAACTGGAATTCAAAAGACTCAAAAAACATAGACGCGAAACACATGCAGAGCAAGATACAGAATAGGAAAGCAGAAGAAAACGACAGTGTCAAAACAAAGAAAGTAAACATCGCATTAGTGCAAGAAAAGAGAAATTATTACTCGGTGAAATTACTAAAAGGCAAATAGAGATCGAATATATGGACACAGGTGATATGTCAGAAGTATGTAAATATTGTAAGGCTTTGAAGTTTAAGTCAGAGAATTTCAAAAACGGAGTTTACCTCACATGCATTTATTGGTTACTTTGCAAAAAAAAATGATTAACTGCTGATGATGCAGATCGCTTTGTCTGTGCTGAAATTCCAAACAGAGAAACCTATCCTGAATTATGGTACAAAGTCATTAAACACATGTCTCACTGACCTCATTTAAAAGAGTCAGCATATTGGGACTCGAAAGATTCCAAATATCATTTTTACATAAGTTCTGAAATAAAAGTGAAACTAATGAAATAACAACAATTCAAAGAGCAGAGCAGAGCCCCCTAGTAAAAAGTAAAAATTATCATTGTGTTTCTGCTTGTCAGCCAAAATACTGGTGAATATGAATATTAATTATAAATATTGAATGTGAATATAATCCTTGTTTTATACTTCATCAGGACAGTCCATCTTTAATATTAAGTGCAGACATACAAATATTATGTCAAAAGTACAAGGCAACCTGTGAATACATCATCATATCTTAAAAGTAATATAACATTCTGGAAACTCTTGTTCTGCATGGGCTTTTCTCCCCAACCCTAAAAATGTGCTGATTAGGTTGACTGATTATTCCAAATTGGCCCTAAAAATGTGCTGATTAGGTTGACTGATTATTCCAAATTGGCCCAGTGCAAGTGTAGTTATGCATGAGTAAGCCCTGCACTGGTCTGGTTCCCTTTTGTTTCCTGCCTTATGCCCTAGCCGCTCACTGAATATCTTTATTATAAGACATGTTCATTTTAATCTGTTCATGAATATTTAGACCATAATTATGTTACTTCAAGTCTATAGTACAATAGTATTTATTCTTAATTAGCTATCTCTTGTATGCAGTTCTGAATCTGAGAACTTTCAGAAAAAAGCTAACAGATTCATCCCAGAGTTGTAGAGTAAGAATTAAGAGGGAAAGACTGAAAGAACCAAAATGAAAGGACATCCTGACAATATGCATTTATAATTGATGGAAATAAATTAGTTGATGTAAAATACTATGTTATAGCCTTAACATCAAAGCTATAGTTTGCTGATAATTAAAATAGATTTTGTGCGTATAATAAAGTATTTTTCACACAAATATTCAGAAATGTTGATTGGATGTAATTGACCAAGAATAAATAATAATAGTAATAATAATTCTTTATATACAGTATGTAGCATCCACCTGGATGATGCAACGGAAGCCATTTTTTAACCAGTGCGCTCACCACACATTAGCTATTAGGTGGTTAAGTGGTGAGAGAGGCAGTTAGAAACGGGGAATGAAGAGGGTGCCAAATTGACTAGGCTATGGAGGGCAATTTAGCCTGGGCATCAGGATAAGGTAGTCCAGTAAGTCTTCACTCTGGAGTAGATTTGAATAGTTTGGTGTAATGAGACAAACAATGTCAGCTTGAATAGCCTATACTTACAGTGTATATCTTCTTTTTTTATATATGAACAACATAATGTTACTACAAATGTATTAAATTAGATGTACTATGTAGTTAACAAGACTGCTTGCTATACTATAGGGACATGTCAGAAATATGAAAAACGTTCAATTTTTGTTATCAGCAATAACAAAAAATATTCTTTCCATGTTGAGAAGTGAAGAAAAGAAGATATTATCTTGGCGACTGTTGCCACGTAAACCTTGCAAAGCTCTCATCCAGACACTAAGTAATCTCCATCAACAGCTGGAGAAAAGTAAGTTAATTTTTTTTTTTTGGACTTTGGCAACATTTTAAAATAGGGACTATTAATGTAACTAAGCAACATCACTTCCTGATATCCTAAAAGAACATATTGCACAGTGTAACTGTACTGTATGACTGAGAATACTGTATTTGATTGTTTATATATAGTCGGAAAAACAGATTACAGCTATTCTGTGTTTAGTAAAAACATTTTAAATTATTTATTATGATCATGTCTTATTCCACATCAACTGCTGGGTTGAAGAAATAAAAAACTTGATTGGTCAGAATGCTATGGCCATAGGACCTTTGGTAACTGAAAAAAACAGCAGTACTATAATGAAATAATCTGTTACCAAGCATAAGAATAGGGCTGTACTTGAGTAGCCAGCTTCACCGAATGTCTGTTGATGCCCAGCAACAAGATTTTGAGAAGTATTTTTATCTGCATGTATCAAACAGTGAAATTGACTTTTTTATTTGTGTGTTTTAGTTTCTCATTTCCAGTTAATTGAAACAATGAAACAAATGTACATAAGAAAATGCATGAAGTACCACACACAATGCAAAAATGCATTCCAACTTGACATACATACTTGCCCAGTTCACAAGACACACTGACTAATATGCCCTCATGGCTCCTAGATATTCCTCACATATATTGGGGTTAATACAATTGATGCTTCAACCCATTGCATCCCAGTAGTCCACTGAAAGTGTGCAGCTATCTGTTCCTGGGTACGTAAAGTGTTTGGAATGCCCTTCAAAATCCCAGAGCTACTAGGCTGTGGTAGTCACTGGCCATAATTTCCATCACTTGGAACTATAGACGCTCCTGGCCTGTGTATAGCCTGTTTTAGGCAGTAGCACCCAACCTTCCCTGATCTGATACAGAGTTTTAATGTTAGTAAAATATTCTTTTGGGTATCAGGTATATGGACATGCCATTTACAAGTCTGCCACCAATGTGTAATCCTTTAAGTGTATACCAGTTTAAGAAATTGTATTGGCTGGTGGCTGACAGCTACCACTAGTTGACAAGCACCTAGATGGCAGTAGTATAAAATATTAAAATTGTGTTAATACATCAGCCAGAATTTCATGATCTGTTTATTAGGTAAACTGTTAATTTAATTAATGTGAAAAATCTTGTGGAATTTAGTAATTTATTATTCTCTAATTCATTTTGCTTTTTTACATTATTCTTGTTCAAGGTCTCTCTGCTATATCACTGTTGCTCTAAATTATCAGAAAATTTCATGAAAAGAAAAACTTTTGCGTTCATTGCCAGACTATACTTTACAGATTTGTTCAAGTGTGATTAAAAAGCTAGTAAGTGAGTGTTTCCAGTTGTGCGTCATGATTGGAGAACCAAGGTGGTTGCCTAGAAGAACAGAAGTATTTCTTTTTTTTCTAAATAAGAACATTTTTAAGTGGGCATAACTTCAAAGTTGCATACTTAAGCTGAGTCAGTATCATGTAACAATATTTATTTGTACAGCACATTTTCATATACAAGGGGAGCTCTGAGTTCTTCATAAAAGTAATTAATAAATCAGAAAAGTTACAAAAAAAATTTAAACCAACATTTTTCATTTATCGTTTTTAATGGTATAAAAATGAGCAAATAAATGTCTTGCCTAATAAACAAACACAATTGTCATATGGGAGGAGAGGTTTGTTGTCATTTGTTTTTTTTTTAGATTTTGACTGTTAAGTGTATTTTAAAAATTTGGAATTTGTTTTTAATTTTAGGTTATTTGAAATGGCTACACAAACCAATAGTATGCTCATATTTTATTTTTGAAGCTAAAGACTAATAAAGTGTTATTGGATAATTATCATTTATTTATTTAACTAAACATCTAATTGTCATGTATTTGTTTATTAACTTAACATTTTATTTTTATATGAATATGAATATTATCAAGTAAGTAAGTAAAATGTATTTATAAAGTGCCTTTCACAGACATGACTTCACAAAGTGCTGTAAAATAATAAAACACATAAAAGTGCCATCTAAACATAACAAAACAAGAAAATTAAAAAGGAAGAGATAAAATAACAAGAACAAAACTAAAAGTGCAAGCAGAGACTACTAAGCTATGTTCAAAAAGCCTGCTTAAACATAAATGTCTTAAGTTGTTTACTAAAAGATTCAACTGACTCAGCTATGTGCAACCCTAACAGAAGGCCATTCCAAAGCCTTGATGCAACAGACTGAAAAGTACAGTCCCCACATAGCTTAGCTGGGTATGACTAAGACGCCCTGTTGCCCCAACCTAAGTGCTCAACAGGCTGTATGGCAGTGCAGGAGGCTAGTGATATACCCAGGGGCTTGTCTGCAAAGAGCTCTCTAGGTAAGCAGCAACATTTTAAAATTCATTCTGTAATAATCTGGAGGCCTGTTCAGTGCATTCTAAATGGGACTAATATGTGCCCTCCAACTAGATCGAGTTAAAAGCCTAGAAGCTGCATTTTGGACTAACTGTAGCCAAGAAATTGAGAATTTATTCAGACCAGTAGACAGGGCATTACAGTAGTCAAGACGTGAAAAGATAAAATCATGTACAAGCATCTCGAATTCTGGTCTTGAGACTACAGTCCTCAATTTAGAAAAATTTTTTTAAATGAAAGAAACAAGAGTGGCTAACATGCTTTACATGTGAATCTAGGATTAAAGACTGATGAAAAATAATCCCCAGATTACATAAATTTGACTTGGCAACTACGGGAACAGAGGCCATTTTATATGAGATATAATGTTATATATCATCTGCATAAAGGTGATGTGAGATGGCATTTAAAAGAATTTATAATCTGAGACAAAGGAAGAATGTATAAGGAAAACAGTACCTGTTCTAGGACAGAACCCTGTGGTACTCCACGAGTCAGAGAAGCAATAACAAATGTAATGTCTGCAACACCAACTGAGAAATTCCATTTAGTTAGATATGAGGAGAACCAGTCCAATACAGAACCAAAGACCCCCACACTGATGCTGTTTCAGAAAACCAGATTGAAATGGATCAAGGAGCTGCTGTTCCTCAAAAAAGGCACCAAGCTGAAGTTCAACAACCTTCTTCTAAAATTTTAGCAATGAAGGGCATGTTGAAGATAGGCCTATAATTATCCAATATAGAAGGATCCACTATTGGTTTGTTCAACAGCTGCTGAGTTACAGCATGCTTAAAGTGTGATTGAACAATACTAGACTGCAAAGAACAATTTATAATGTTCAACACATGTGGACCTATACAGTCAAAAGCTTGTAACAGCAGTGATGTAGGCAACGAATCAGAAGGACATTATGAGGGTTTTATTTTACTGATCAAGGCAGAAAGATCAGAAAGTAAAACCAACGAAAAACATTAAAAGACTCAGAAAATAAAGAAGTGTGAGTGAAAGACGAAGGAGATGGAAGTAAGTTAGCCTTAACATCATTAATCCTACTAACAAAATGCGAAAGTAGGTTATCACAGTCATTGTTCGAAACTACCTGCATATTAGTTGGAACCAGTGAAACAATATTATAAATAGTGTCAAATAAAACTTTAGGGTTTCACCTATTAGTCAAAAATAAGGTTGGAAAAAAAGCAATTCTGGCATCCCTAATCATAAAGTTAAAAGAGATGAGCAATTCCTTTAGATAAGAGCGATGAACCTCCAGATTAGTAAATTTCCATAAGCACTCAGCTTTCTGACAGGACCATCTGAGACTGCAGATAGTCATTTATCCAAGGGGCTGAATAAACAACAGAATGCTGTCAAACTTTAATAGGTGCAACCCTGTCCAAAATATCAGTACAGTGCTCATTAAAAGATTGTGCTGCTAGCTCCACATTCATCATTGCCAGCATCAAATTCAACGAACATGAGAGCAACATGAGCATACCTAGTATGAACAATAAGTCAAGTGCTTGTATACAGCTATGTACTAATCCAGTGCTCCGCAACCTTTTCTCACCTACGACACACCAAAGTTCTTCCTAGAATTCCGCGGCACATCAAAAGCCAAAATATATAGCAGTGCCGTAGCTAGGGGGGGGGGGGGGGGGGGGGGGTTGGGCTTGGTCCGCTCCGAGCTCCAGCTATTTAGGGGCGTCCAAACTACGGTACTTTCCTTTTTTTTTTTGTTCCTTGAGGAGGCGCAAAAAAAATTTTCTTTCAGCGTTGGGGTGTCAAATTTTTCACCCCCCTGGACAACATGAACTCCAGCTACGCCACTGATATATAGATATTAATTTAATACACGAATTTTACAATAATTTTTCATTTTTTATTATATGTATACATTTATTATAAGTATACATACATAAAAAACTATACTATATTTACTTTTATGCAATCTTAATAATTATAACATAATGACTGATTAATGTGATACCTTAGCTTGTTTCAATGAACACAAAAGTTTTATATTCGGCTCAATATTTGACAGCGCAACCCGAAGTTCTTGGTCAAGATCTTTTAAGCATGACCGCTTATCATTTTTAATTAACACAAGAGTTGTTTGACTTTTTTGGCGTAACTGGGATGGTTTGAATTTAGATGGCGATTTAGTTTACTGGGTGCCATTGCCTCGTTTGATAGCTGATCGCCGCAAATGATGCATTGTGGCTTTGCAGCCGTTTCGTCACCACACCACGAGAATCCATATCGAATGTAGTCGTCGTTGTACTTCCTTTTCACAATTTTGTTGTTTTTTTTTTGCAACACTTGTGCTGGGTTCTTCATCATCTGTACGTGAAGACGAATCTTTTCCACGTAAAAATGTATCCATATTTAAAGGGGTATAAAACTAAATATGAATCACACGAAGAACGTTAACCATACACAATTCAGCAACACAACTAATAGTAATGAATGATAACTACTGACGCAAGACAAGTGAATGCGACGTAGCACGACTAATAGGCCTACGTCGGCTTGAATTGAATCTATGTGAGGGTACGGAGCGCTCTGCCTATCAAAGCGTACTACGGAGTTGTCTTGCGACTACGTAGGGCCTACGGCTTAGGCGACAGGCGCCAGGCGATGGGATTTATTATTTCAGAGAAATGACACATAAAATTATGAAACCTTTAAAAGGCTATTTACGCGAATATTTCATTGCACGTATTCTCGTTATTGTGTTTCTAAGGAGGACCGTTGAAATATTATTTAGTTAGAAAATTGTCTTATTTGACCGCGTCACACCTGTATCGGCTCAAGGCACACCAGTGTGCCGTGGCACACCGGTTGCGGAGCACTGTACTAATCAGATAAGAAACAAAATCCATATTGATATAAGTAAATTCTTGAGATCTAGTATGGCAACTAGTGTGAACACTAAGAAAATAGTTTTGGTGCATTTCAAGGCAAACTTTAAACCTACTTTTGTTGTCCCACAGTGCTAGCCCCTGCTTTGGAAGAGGCGACATTGGAGTTTCTTCTTACTGATTATGACCTCATCTATGGACGACGTAAGCAATTAGAACTTGAGATCCAAGAGGCTTTTTTGAGGTTCATGAGCAGCCTTCTCAAGGGATATCGGTCGTATTTGCTGCCAATCACACAGGCCCCTTCTGAAAAGACAACAGACTCCAGTTCACTCTTCAACTTGCAGGGTAAGTGGGGCAGCAGACACTCTAAATACACTTAGTCATTGATTGGAGGTGATCTTTTTGGTATACATTAAAAATAACTTGAAATTTACATAGAAAATTTTTTAAAAAGATTAATGTCAAAGAGAGAAAACATTAATTTAGAAGATTTTACATATGTTGTGTGCTAAGCCTAAAATATAACAATAACACATCTTTTTAAATTTCTTGTTAAAGTTTAATGTATTTCTAAGTCATTTAATAAACCTTTTAAACAATTCAATCTAATAAGATGGAGAAATTCTGCCACATAAAACATTTCCATTGGTCTACTTTAGAATGTACTAATAGTTCAATATTTGTTATTTATCTTGTCACTCATAAATGTTTAAAACTTACCAGAAGTCCAATGCTCTTTCCTTTGGTTATCCTTTGTTCTAAATCACCTTCTACTGATTGATCAAATCTGTACTTAATTGTACAATATCAGTAGTACACTTACTACTTCTGGAAAGATTTAAACATTTTCAGTAGAAATAGGAAATTCTTTATCTTAATGTTCATTACAAATTGCCTAAAAGTTTTTATTAGCCCTCATGAAATCTGTTATTTTTCAGAGGTGATTTGAGGTATTAGGAAGCCATGTCAGGAAAAATAATTAAAACTTTATTCAGAACAAAGCAGGTGATATCTACGCATTCCTTCCTTGTCAATTCCAGTTAATAACTAGTAGAATATTTATACTCGGTTATTTAAATTTTATATTATATTTAACTTTGATTGATAGGATTCTATTATTCTCCATCATAATTACTGTATATAAAGAAACACAAAAGATTAAAAAATAAAAAACTTTTTTCGGTAAATTAAACTTGCTTCATAAAAAATAACAAATAATAAACAAGATCTCTACAGAAAGACTCAGTCTCACAAAGAAGATGGGTATGAGCCCTGGAAGGAATATCAGTCAGTATCATGATAATGCTTAGGGAAAAAAAAGAGGAGTACAACATATATTTAATAATAGTTCACGTGATTCAATTTAAAGTTGCTGTATTTTGTTTACCCATGACAAATGCATTCTGCCTATTGCAAGAGTGAGACCATAATGATAATAAGTTGTTGACTTTGTTCATTTTTTCAGGCTTTCTGAAATCCAGAGAAAGAACATACCAGAAGTTTTATTCTCAACTGACCCGCACACAAATGTTTACTCAGTTCATTGAAGAGTGCTCTTTTGTCAGTGACCGCCATGCCTCTTTAGAGTTCTTTGATGAATGTGTTGAAAAGGTAATTTGCCTTTTTAAACTCATTTGCCTAAACATATCTTAACACTTAAATAATTTTAGTATTGTTTATTTTTATAATTTACTTCATGAATCTATAGTGCAGACAGCATGAACAAAAAATGTACAGACTAGAAATGGGAAACAGTAAATATGTTAAATAAAGTGCCTTAAAATCACTTTAATGTTTTTGATTTTTAATACATTTGTAAACCTTTATGAAATCATGTTTTCTCTTTATCATTATTGAATACTGAGTGTAGGTTTAAGGGAAAATTTATTAATTTAAAATAAAATCTGCAATGCAGTAAAGTGTGCAGAAAATGAAGGGATCTGAATACTTTCTGAATTCAATGTACCTTTGCATTTAGTCTGTTTGTTTATTACTGAAGCTGGTGTTCAATGAATAAGGACCACATAGCTCTTACAATTCATTGTAGCTTAACAGCTTTACGTTTCCTAGAATCAGTTTAGAAAAACAATTAAGATTACATGAATTATACCCCCTTACTTTTTGCTCTTCTTTCAATTAAAAATCAATACACATTGTATTTTAAATTCACACACAGAGATCATAGACATTATTAAACTAAAGTAAATTAGCCCAGAATTTCAGTGAGAGGCAGAAAACAACCTCTGATTAAGAGACTGATTATAATAGAAACCTTCAGTCACTGCAACCCCTCAGATTATTACCACTGCTTTAAGGACTTAACATAGTACATCCATCCATTATCCAACCTGCTATATCCTAACTACAGGGTCACAGGGGGTCTGCTGGAGCCAATCCCAGCCAACACAGGGTGCAAGGCAGGAAATAAACCCTAGGCAGGGTGCCAGCCCACCGCAGGACACACACACACACACACACCCCCCAAGCACACACTAGGGACAATTTAGAATCACCAATGCACCTAACCTATATGTCTTTGGATTGTGGGAGAAAACCGGAGCACCCGGAGGTAACCCATGCAGACACGGGGAGAACATGCAAACTCCATACAGGGAGGACCCGGGAAGCGAACCCAGGTCCCCTAACTGTGAGGTGGCAGCGCTACCCATTGCGCCACCATGCCGCCCCTAACATAGTACAACCGTATTGAAATTGACATTCACTTTTATATGACTCTAATTAAAAGTATCTGTTTTATTGTAATTTTATCATTTGGGTGATATTTGACTTATCGAAACTCATACAATTCAAACATAAACTTATAAGGACAGCAGTAATCATCATTTCTTCTGCAGCCCACAAACAACCATATCTGACAACATGTGGTGAAAACTCAGTAAACATTAGCAAAATAAGCAGAGACAACCATAAATAACTCTTGTAAGAATGTGGTCACTGGTATTACTATTACTAGTTTCAGTGGCACCAGTACCCATGAAAAGTAATTACATTTTTTAGTGTTACTTCAGTGACATGTCATAAGGAAGACTTGCAATTTTCAAACCTGTGTTTTATTGTTGTGACATATTGTACTACTTGCTCGCTCTTTAGGTAGATGTGGAAAAGCCTGATGAAGTACGTCTCATTGATTTGGATGAAACTCACAGTGGAGAGCACACTGTCTTCATAATGCCACCAGAAGTGCCACAAGGACCTGATGGCAATGAGTGTCCGGCATTGTACAGGTACTGTTGGTGTGTCTGCTTCAACCTGTTATGAACAAGTAATATTTGCTAAGGTAGAGTATGAAGACAAGGAAATGGACAAACTTAAAGGGGGAAAACAAAGGATAGTCGGAAAAGAGACTGGGGCCTCTTACCAACAAAAACAACATTTATTTGTATAAAAAACTTTTCACACTCTGGGTGTACCAGTGTAGTGATGCAAAGAGAAGAGTGACATGTGCCCACCACGTCTGGTTGAATACCAGACATGCTGCTGCATTTTGAATCATCTGCAGCAGGTTGGTGACACATGCCCGGTTCTCCTGCCAGCATGGAGTTGCAGTAGTCCAGACATGACAACAACTTTTATTTCTATAGCACATTTTCATACAAATGATGTAGCTCAAAGTGGTTTACAACATGTCAAAGAAGTAATTACATGCAAAGCAAAACAAAATTATATAAGAAAAATAATGCATAAATACTGTACAAAAAATAATGTGCACATACATGAGACAGGTATATAATTACGAGAAATAGAGTCTTTAAATATAGAACTGTCTCTCCAATTAAGCTGAAGGAAAAAAAACAATAAAATCTCTAGGGTAGACAAGACCAAAGCCTAAACCAGGAATTGTGCTATATACAAGAAGGTCTGTTTTGCCAGATTGAGCTGAAAATGGTGTTTCTTCATCCAGGTTAAAATATCAGTGAGATGTATAGTGATTCCAGCTGAAACTGTGTGGTCTTCTAGAGTTCTAGTTGTGTATCATCAGCATAGCACTGATAAGATAAACCACCATGGGACAGTATAATAGAGCCTAGTGAAGAGGTGTAAAGGGAGAAGGTGTGGAGGGGGGGGTCAGGGGTCAGCACTGATCCTTGAGGCACCACCATTTTTGCACCACTTGTAGGATCTCAAGGGAGGACTCGTATCACCTGAGGGCAATCCCAGTGATGCCAAGGGATATCTGGTAGTTCGCTATGTCAAAGTTAGAGGAGAGATCTAGCAGGATGAGCACAGATGACATGTTGGTAGCTGTGGTCTCCTCTAATGTATCGACAGTGGTGTGTAGTGCTGTTTCAGTGGAGTGACTTTTGTTCAATTCTAAGTGATCATGATTACACAGTCTGTTCTGTAGAAGAAAGGAAGAGACTTGATTACAAATAGCATATTTCAACATTTTGGAAGGAAAGAGAGAGAGAGAGAGACTGGTCTGTAATTACCTAATAAAGATAGGTCAAGAGTGGGCATCTTCAGGACAGGAATTACTGGGACTGCTTGAACAATGTGGAAATGTTCCTATTCTGATTGAGGTATTTATGTCATATGTAATTGCAGAAATGAGTAAGCGGGAGAGATCCTGGATTAGATATGAGGGAGAGGGAGTCAAGTGGACAGGGATTGAGACAGCTTGAGAGTTGGTGGAGAGAGGGAAGAAAACAGAGAATGTTGAGGTGTATTAATGAGGAAGAATGCTGGCTGTGATGAGAGTTGACTCTTTTCCTGAAAAATGGATTGCAAAGTCATCAACAGTCAAGGAAGTTGAGAGTGGAGGAGAGAGGTGAAAGCAGAGGACAAGCCACACGTGTCAGAAGTGTTACTAATTCTGTTTTGAAAGAAACTTACCTTAGCACTTCTAATAGCAGAAGAAAAAGAAGACAGAAGAGTTTGATACTTAACAGATCAGCCTGGGACTTTGATTTCTTCCATTTCCTCTCAGCTATCCTGAGCTCTGTCCATAGACTGAGTAGAGCTTCAGCTCAGGAATGTCTTTCACATGCAGAGCCTAGTGGAAAGAGAACAAACAACATTAAAGTAAGAGGACAAAGTTGAGCGTAGAGTGTCAATGGCTGCACTGGCGACGAGAGAAGTGCTCAGGAAAAGGTGCACAGAGGAGACCAAGGAAGAGAAATGGGTGAGAGAGAGGCAATGGAGCTGATGACTGAAGGACACGATGGCAGGAATGGTGGTGGAGAAAGAGGGAAGGAGCAGAGAGAACTGAATGAAAAGTGGTCAGGTATATGCAGTGGAGTGACGGTGTGGCTGCAGCTGCCTTAACAGTCCTTGAACCCAAAACCACAGATAACATGACTGGGATGACCTGAGGAATGCTTTTATTACAACCAAACAACAGTGTTGAAATAAACAAACAGTGGTGCTAATTCTTCAATAAGTAAATAAATAATCCACGATAAAACTGTACTCTTTAAGTGAGAGTAAAATCAGCAATAAAAAATTAAAGCAAAAATAGCCATAAAATCATGCAAACATCTGGTTCTTTTCCTATTTTTGTCCTTCCTGTCAGAACAGTGCATCTTTCTCCCTTGTCTCCCCAGCTCACCCCATCAAGTCTTGCAGTTGGCAGAGACACAAGCAGCCGTGGCCCCTTTATCAGGCTTTCGCCTTAACAGCCTCCTTCAGCATCTACCTGGATGCTCTGAGCCGAACCTCCATATTCTACTATATACCGTTGGCGTCTGCCAGATCCCTGGGAGACTTTTCTATCACCCCCGTCTCCTTCAGGCTGTTTAGTGGGAGACAATCCTACTGATTCTACCTGCTTTTCTTCGTTTTTTTTTTTCTTCAATCTGGTCACCCATTTCTTGCTCTGGCTCCTCTTTATTCAACTGTGGGGCCCAATTAACATCTGCAGAGTGCCGATGCAGAGTAGTAGATCTAATTAAGAAATCGACTCACCTTGACACCAAACACCTCGCGTCTGCCTAGCTCCTCAGCCACTCACACACCCACTGAGCCCAAGTCGCACTGTTTTTTAAAAATTTGCTCTACTACAGACCTTTATGTCACACAGTACCTGGAAAGTGGTAAAGAACAACAATGTTAATGTTACTGGGGTAAGAGACGGTGACTGAGTGGAACTCAAAAGAAGTGTAATTGTATATGTTACTCAGTGGTGAGAATTTCCAGTTCTTGGAGACTAGTATACCTGTCCCTCCACCTGCTTCAGTTGACCAAGACGTATGAGTGCAGTGGAGTAAAGAGCTGTTGGCATTGCTGCATTTCCTGGATATATCCATGTCTCAATCAATGCCACATCCTGGAGTTTTTTTTAGGTGGCAAATGCTGGAGTAAACTCTGCTTTGTTCACTATGGACTGACATTTCCATAGGCCGAAAGAGATTGGAGTCTCTGAAGTTGTGGCTTGTCGAAGTGGATTTTCTACATTACACTCTCTCTTGTTAGTGGGACAAGAGAAACATTTAGTGTTAATGACAGGAATGCATATTTTGAGAAATGAGAGTAAAGAAAATGAGTACTTTGGAAAAGATTGTCCACATGCTTGATTGATGTTCTTGCACTGTGGACTCGTGTAGGTAGACTAGCGATTTTTACACAAGTTGGTGTTCACACAAGGGCTGTTAAATATAGAGCAGCTGATTGAGCACAGCCGCAAGTATCAGAGCAATTAACATAATGAATCACTTGCGA
Source organism: Erpetoichthys calabaricus (assembly GCF_900747795.2). Classification (NCBI taxonomy): domain Eukaryota; kingdom Metazoa; phylum Chordata; class Cladistia; order Polypteriformes; family Polypteridae; genus Erpetoichthys; species Erpetoichthys calabaricus. Next base: position 92,234,003 of record NC_041395.2, read on the forward strand.
GAATAATTGAAACTGATCAGAGAAACAAGGATGCATATTGATACCTATAGTAAGCACACAGATGTGAACTGAATGCAGCTCAGAAATAATAATAAAAAAAACACTTCTCTTGTACACAAGTTAATCAAAAAGCCGAAAAACACTTTTTAGTCTCGAAACAGATGCTCGAAGTCCAGAAGTTACTTGCTTGGCCAGGGGCTGCAAACAGTTGTTTAAATACCTTCAATGGGTGCTGTGAGTTTTAAAGGAATTAAAAAGACAAAGTGCTTGTTAAAACAACCGAAACTGAAACTGGCAGCCTGAGAAACAAAAGACATGGATTGATTTGTGGAGTAAGCATAAAAATCCACTTTAGAAATAAATAAAAACCAACAACAGCTCAAAAACACTTACTGCTCTCGAAACAGTCTACCAAAGTCCAGAAGTCCAAATTTTTGCATACAGCAAAAGACTGCCTCATTACTTCTTTTATGTTTAGCACTTAGAATAATAAGCAGACCACTATTAGAAGACGTAAGGTTATGACTTGGAGTGTAGCGGGGCAAACGTTCCAAAATTTGGGAATGTGCTAGATTATTTAAAGCTTTATATACCATTAGTAATATGCTAAAGTCACTTCTACAAGGTACAGGTAACCAATGTAACAACGCTAAAATTGGTGAGATGTGCTCAAGATTCTTGCAGCAGCATTCTGAACTATTTGAAACTGATTGATGTCATTCTTAGGTAGACTGGTTAGGCGTACATTACTATAAATCTAGTCTACTAAAAAAAACACGTGAGTGATTTTTTTACACATCTTGCAATGTTCCTTAAATGGAAAAATGAAGATCTAGTAATATGATCAATATGAAATTTAAAGTTTATATCAGATTCCATTATTACTCCTAAATTCTTTACTTCCACTTTCCCTTTTAATACTAAGGGATCAAGTTTATTTCTAAAAACTTCACTATTTCCATTTGTGCCAACAACTAAGATTTCTGTTCTTTCCTTATTTAGCTTGAGAAAATTACTACTCACCCACTCAGAAATACAAGACAGACATTGTCTCACAGAATTCAGCACACCAGGGTCATCAGATGCTATAGACAGGTAAAGCTAGTGGTAGTTCACCTTGTGTTTTAAGGTAATTTGGCCTAATGGGAGCATGTATATTGAAACAATCAGCAGGCCAAGAATAGATCCTTGAGGCACACCATATACAGTATCATGGACTTCCAGACTACAATTACCACAACCAACAAAGTACTTTCTACCTTTTAAATAAGATTTAAACCAATTTAAGACACTGCCTGAGAGATGCACCAAGTGTTAAGGTGATTTATGAGAATACTGCAGTCTATGGTGTCAAATGGTGCACTCCTGCGTAAAAGAACAAGAACAGATCTGTGGCCTCTGTCCATATTAAGCCACTTGTCATGTACTACTTTATTTCTGTTCTATGCTTTGTTCTAAAACCTCACTGAAACTTACTAAGAATAGAATATTTGATTAAATAAACATTTTGATTTCTTGATAAAATACTTAATCAATAACTTGATTGTAATAGAGGTAAGCATTTATTTGAAAATGATCTTTGAGAAATGAGAAAAGTGCTTTATAAATGTAAAGAATTATTATTATTGTTGTTGTTATTATTTATCTTTCATTCCCTTCTCATCTTTTATGTCACCAGGCTATTCTAGAATTCAAGTATATTAATTTCAGTTGTTGTTTGGAATAACAATATGTGGGATTTTAGTTTCTCCTTGGGGACAAATAAAATCTAATCTATATAAAAGTTTTGAAATTCATATCCTAATCATTCCTAAGCAGTGAGAGTGCTGTTGTGTTTCTGAGAATTGCAAGATCCATGCTGATGCCAATTAGGTAATGTCTTTTCAGCAAATTGTTTAAAGAATACTATGCATCTTAGTATTCTGACTAATAAATTTCCAAATTAACAGTGAAAAGTCTTCACTTGTAAAATGGCAAATGAAATAAGAGCATTCCATAGAATGTACCCAGTTTAGCTGGGTTCTGTACAGACAAGAGTGGAAGTACAGTAACTTGTAATTCCACCCATTTTCCTGGAGCTTTAATGGGAGCAGCGGTAATTGCAGTGCCATGGTTGTAACCCCACACTTAACACTACAACAAAGATATATTTAAAATAAAACATTCTAATTATCAGTTTGGAAAACAGATATAAAGTTTCAGAGCATCTCCACCCATGTATGTTTATCTATTTGTGTGGTAGTGATCTGCTTTATTGTAGTCGGCAGTAAACATAATTTTGCATCTTTTACAGATATGATGTGTTTCCACTCTTAAAGTCAGAGCTCTTTGATAGACCACAAGATTTGCTGAAACTGCAAGCTAAAGGGAGTGCACCCAGCAGTCCAGCCCCTCGCAGGACAAAACAGGTAAAAGTGTGTGCTTCCTGAAAGCATATGAAGCAAGCTGAATTGCTGATATAGTATTTTAAAATCAGATGCAATGTCAGCAATTTCAGTTAAAGGCCCTGGCATAGTTTCAACTTTTTTTTCTTAATAATGAGGAATTATTCACACACCGTTTATTTACATCATTTCTTCCATTATTACAATATTGACTTGGAATGTAAAAAGTCCCGATTTGTTTTTCTGTTGAGCAGACTTTCTTTTTTAAGTAACTATTTGAAATATTCTGCTCAAAAAAATTAAAGGAACACTTTTTAATCAGAGTATAGCATCAAGTCAATGAAACTTCTGGGATATTGATCTGGTCAGTTAAGTATCAGATGGGGTTGTTAATCCGTTTCAGCTGCTTTGGTGTTAATGAAATTAATAACCGGTGTACTAGAGGGGCAACAATAAGACAACCCCCAAAACGGGAATGGTTTAACAGGTGGCAGGAATGGTTTAACACACTGACATTTTTCCCTCCTCATCTTTTCTGACTGTTTTTTCACTAGTTTTGCATTTGGCTACAGTCAGTGTCACTACTGGTAGCATGAGGCGATACCTGGATCCTACAGAGGTTGTACAGGTAAACCAACTTCTCCAGGATGGCACATCAATATGTGCCATTGCCAGAAGGTTTACTGTGTCTCCCAGCACAGTCTCATGGGCATGGAGGAGATTCCAGGAGACAGGATAGGAGACTCTAGGAGAGCTGGACAGGGCAATTGAAGGTCCTCAACCCATCAGCAGGACCGGTATCTGCTCCTATGGGCAAGGAGGAACAGGATGAGCACTGCCAGAGCCCTACAAAATGACCTCCATCAGGCCACTGGTGTGAATGTCTCTGACCAAACAATCAGAAACAGACTTCCTGAGGGCCTGATGTCCTTTAGTGGCCCCTGTGCTCAGTACCTGGCAACGTGGAGCTCGATTGGCATTTGCCATAGAATACCTGAATTGGCAGGTCCACCACCTGCACCCTGTGCTTTTCACAGATGACAGCAGGTTCACCCTGAGCACATGTGACAGACATGAAAGGGTCTGGAGAAGCCGTGGAGAACATTATGTGGCCTGTAACATCGTTCAGCATGACTGGTTTGGTGGTGGGTCAGTGATGGTCTGGGGAAGCATATCCATGGAGGGGCACACAGACCTCTACAGGCTAGACAACGGCACCTTGACTGCCATTAGGTATCAGGATGAAATTCTTGGACCCATTGTCAGACCATATGCTGGTGCAGTGGGTCCTGGGTTCCTCCTGGTGCACAACAATGCCTGGCCTCATGTGACAAGAGTATGCAGGCAGTTCCTGGAGGATGAAGGAATTGATACTATTGACTGGCCCCGACGCTGTCCTGACCTAAATCCAATAGAACACCTCTGTGACATTATGTTTCGGTCCATCTGATGCTACCATGTTGCACCTCAGACTGTCCAGGAGTTCAGTGATGCCCTGGTCCAGATCTGGGAGGAGATCCCCAGGACACCATCGTCTCATTAGGAGCATGCCCTAACGTTGTCAGGCATGCATAGAAGCATGTGTCGGCTATACAAACTGCTGAGTATGATTTGGAATTGCTGCAATGAAATTTCGGCAAAATGGAGTAGCCTGCCACATCATTTTTCACTTTGATTTTTCAGGGTGTCTTTGAATTCAGCCCAATGTAGGTTGATAATTTTCATTTCCATTAAACAATGTGGCGTGCTTTCATTCCTACCACATTGCCCAGTCCGTATCAGTATAGATATCCAGCAGGATTTTTTTCCCATTGAGATCTGATGTGTTTTCGAAGTGTTCCTTTAATTTTTTTGAGCAGTTTATTTTGAATGGTTCTGGGCTAATGAATGTTAACCCTGCTTATTTACATTTACAATGGACATCACGTTTCTGAATACTGGTGTCATATGGTACATGACTACTGTAGGACAGACCTCAAAAAAAATAATTACAAAGAAATCTGGAAAGATTAAGCATTAATATTCACTCTTTCCATCCGTAAAATGGTGCTGTTTCATATGAATAAAGATATAAAACTGCACAATGAATATCAAAGCTCTCTGCAGCATTATTGATGGTTTTTATTCTAAAAATAGTCTGCTTCATATTTACTTAAACATATATTTATAACAAGATTTTATTAAAAATGAAAAAGTTCTGACATTATTTGTCTTGATTTCAGCAAATCAAGACAATTTAAATCAACAAAATCTGACATCTCAATAAGGATGTTTAATCTTTTGATAGACACAATATATTCAATTAGAAGTTAAGAGCAGTGCTAAACACTAATTCTTTTTTTTTTTATTTGATTGGAACACATTAGAACACTCTAGACAAGAACAGGCCACTCAGCCCAACAAAGCTCGCCAGTCCTATCTACTTATTTCTTCCAAAAAAACATCAAGTCGAGTTTTGAAAGTCCCTAACATCTTACTGTCTACCACACTACTTGGTAGCTTATTCCAAATGTCTGTCGTTCTTTGTGTAAACATAAACTTCCTAATGTTTTTGCGAAATTTACCCTTAAATTTACGTCTTCTTGATGAACTCATTTTAAAATAACAGTCTCGATCCACTGTACTAATTCCATTCATAATTTTAAACACTTCAATCATGTCACCTCTTAATCTTCTTTTGCTTAAACTGTATAGGCTCAGCTCTTTTAATCTTTCCTCATAATTCAACCCCTGTAGCCCTGGAATCAGCCTAGTCGCTCTTCTCTGGAACCTTTTCTAGCACTGCTATGTCCTTTTTGTAGCCTGGAGACCAAAATTGCACACAGTAGTCCAGATGAGGCCTCACCAGTGCATTGTAAAGGTTGAGCATAACCTCCTTGGACTTGTACTTCACACATTAAGGCTCTACATAACCTAACATTCTGTTAGCCTTTTTAATGGCTTCTGGTCGGGAAGTCGATAGCTTAGAGTCCACTATGACTCCTAAATCCTTCTCATAAGGTGTACTCTTGATTTTCCTACTGCCCATTGTGTATTCAAACCTCACATTTTTACTTCCTATGTGTAATACTTTACATTTACTGACATTAAATTTCATCTGCCACAAATCTGCCCAAGCCTGTATGCTATCCAAGTCCTTCTGTAATAATATAACAGATTCCAAATTATCTGCTAATCCACCTATCTTGGTATCATCTGCAGACTTAACCAGCTTGTTACTTATATTCCTATCTAAATCATTTATATATGTATTAAAAATAGCAGAAGACCTAGCACTGACCCCTGTGGAACACCACTCTTAACATCGGCCAGTTCTGATGAGGTTACTCGTACCATCACTCTCTGCTTCCTGTGTCTGAGCCGATTCTGCACCCATCTAAAAACATCACCCTGAACTCCAACTTCTTTTAATTTGATGCCCAACCTCTCATGTGGCACCTTATCAAATGCTTTCTGAAAGTCCAGATAAATAATATCATATGCTCCATTTTGATCGTATCCTTTTGTTGCCTCCTCATAGAATTCCAGCATGTTAGTAAAACACGACCTCCCTCTCTTGAACCCATGCTGATTGTTCAGAATAACTCCTGTCCTTGCCAGATGTTGCTCAATCGTATCCTTAATAATTCCTTCCATTAATTTTCCTATGATGCATGTTAAGCTTACTGGCCTATTGTTGCTTGGATCTGCCCTGTCACCCATTTTATATAATGGGGTGATATTTGCCATTTTCCAGTCCTTCGGAATCTCTCCAGTGCGCAATGACTTCCTAAAAATATGTGTCAAGGGTTTATGTATGTACTCTCTAGCCTCCTTAAGAACTCGAGGATAAATATTATCTGGTCCTGGTGATTTGTTTGATTTCAGTTTATTTAATCTGAGCAGCACTTCTTCCTCTACAATTTCCAAATCCCTCAGTACCTCCTTAGTAGTCGCGTTTACCTCTGGGAGGTTATCCACTTGCTCACTTGTAAACACCTAAGAAAAATGTTACTTTAGGGCATCCACTATTTCACTCTGTATCTTTTAATTCCCCTTTACTATTTCTGATGCACTTGACCTCCTCCTTGACTGTTCATTTACTACTAAAATACTGAAAGAATCTCTTAGGGTCTTCTTTTGCCTAATCTGCTATATTCCTCTCCAACTGTCTTTTAGCCTCCCTGATATCCTTCTTAATGGTTGCTCTCATGTTCTCATACTCTCTACAATTCACTTTGCAGTCATTACTTTTATATGCCTTATAAAGCAGTTTTTTCCTTTGCAACTTCTTTTTTAAATCTTTATTAATCCACCATGGAGTTTTTTTAAAATTTCCTATTAATTCCAAATTTAGGTATGTATTTGTCCTGCATTACATGTAAAACATTTTTAAACCTGTTCCACTGCTCCTCGACTGTCTCCACACTTAAAAGCTTATCCCAGTGAATCCTACTTAGACATTGTTGCATCTGGTCAAAATTAGCCCTACCAAAGTTCAACTTAACAATTTTAGTCTTTGCATCTGCACTCTTACAAAATACTTAGTAATTACCATCATCCCATATTACATCATTTCTTTCCTGCCATCAGGGATGACTCCCAGAATAAAATATGCATATCCATAGAGCATGTGTAGGCAAAAAATGTTTTGATGAGCATGATGGTAGCATTTTACATTTAGCTTACTTAATTGCCTATTCTGAGTCCAACTAAGCTTCTATAAGAGATCCTGGAATGACACCTGATATGGTGTTTTCATTATTTGTCTGTAAGATGTGAATTAATTGACTCTTTCATATACAGTATCCCTTGTACAAAATATGTTATATGGTTAAACACTGTGGACATACAAACTTTTCTGTCTATCACGCAAATTCATATTGGTGATTTAATTGTTGGCCTCTGCCTGTTAATATGGTACCATCTAGTGTTGTAATATTAATTGCAGTTATTCAGTAGAGTAGAACATATACAGTATTGCATTTAGATTGGTAACCCTGAAAGCAGATATACGGCTTAACATAGTTAACAAGCCAAGCAGAGTTTTGTAATCCGTATTAACTTTAAAAGTCTATTGACCACAATCAAAATATTTTATAAAAATAAAAAACTCTGAATATTAATATAATTAACTTATTTTCTGAAACATATGAAAACATATTTTCTCAAGAAATCTTTTTGCCTTTTATTGATTTGTTACATTGTAGTTAAACTGGATAAGCAGCTGGCAGTGACAAAATTCTTCTAAATCTTACTCACTGTATGCTTTGTTAGTGATAAAAGACATTTTTTTAAAGGTTTGCTTTATTTGTCCCAGGAAATCAAGCTAGCCCAGAAACGAGCCCAAAAATATTCTTCAGTGCCAGAAATGTGGTCAAAATGTTTGCTTGGTCATTGCTATGGTCTGTGGTTCATCTACCTTCCTACATATGTGCGAGCTGAGAGTTCCAAGGTGCGAGCCTTACACACTGCTTATGAGGTACTAAAGCATATGGAGACTAGGAAGGTTGTACTACCTGATGAGGTGGGTCTTGGTTTTTTATTAACATTAGAACTGCTAAATTAATTAGTGTGTTCAATATGATATTATAATTATGATGGAAATAGACTGTGGTCAGTTATTGTGCCTTTATTTTAATACTGTGCTGCCTTTGTTGCTTTTTTAAAAAATCAAAAAAATTTTGATGACATCAAATAATCTAATGAATGACAGTATATTACATTAATGACTGACTGGTCTTGTTAAGGATATAAATCTATATCTTATAGTTTGTACACTGTTAGTTTTACATTGTTACTTAGCCATATGATGATCTCAGTCTCTTCCTACTATTTTTTAAGCACATAATACATCAGCCCCACTTTATCCAGTTCAGGACTGTGAGTGTCAAAACCTATTCTAGTAGTGCTTGAGCACACAAGGTGAACAAGACAAGCACCTAAACTCACGTTAACACAGGGCTAAATTGAAATTGCCAATTAAACTAACGCAAACACTATACCCAGTGAAGAAAACACACATACAAATAGGAAGCTTCCAAAGTCCATACATATAGTAACCAGGTTTGCAATTTGAACTCATGATCCATGTGGCAGCAGTGCTACTCACTGGGCCATTGTGACCCCCTTTGATAAAATGATCAATAGTCATGTAGAAAGAAGGTTGTAGATGCCTACAAGTGTGGAAAGGGATCTAAAAAGATCTCCAAACAATTGGAAGTAAACTATTTAACTGTCTGGAAGATCATCTACATGTGGAGAAGATTTTAGACAACTGCTAACTTATCCAGGCCAGGTTCAACAAGTTCAGCTCGAAAAGAGAATGCAAGATTCTGAAAGAAGTATCGGAGACCCTTTCTGCCTTGTGACAGTGCATGTTGACAGTACAGAAACTGCACAGGAGACAACCTCCCAATCCACCTCTGCCCTTCCATGTTAACCTTATAAAAACTCCATGGATGCTCCCCCTACCCTGCTTAATGACATTGCAAAAACTACAGCGGGGTCAAAGCTCATTGAACTTCATGGGGAACCACCCATCAGCTCATTGACAAAGAAAAAATAGAGACCCCTCCCTATGTTATTTATATGTTTATGAACACATGTAATCCTCATTCTCAAGTCAAACTCCCAATCTAAACAAATGTAATGCATTGATTGTACATAAATGTGTGATTAAGAGCTGAACATGTTAGAGGCTTATCTGCCAGTTTACACAATATTAAAATTAAGCAGGTGCAACTGTGGAATGTATTGTGGTTTGACAAGGCAATACATTACAATAGCCAGTACAATAAATATCACTCAGGATTAATATTCATTTCATTAATTATAGTTGTGGATTACTGCTGCTAAACTAAAATGACATTTATTAAAGATACCTGTTTGAAAATATGTAAAAGTGCAAAACCTTTCTTTAACTAAGAAATTCTAATTACAATCAGTTCACATTATTTATGGTAGTCTTTAGAGTAGGAGTAGCTACTCACATGGTATCTTCCCATGAATTTGAAGCTAAAAACACAAAAAACACAATTTAGCATAAAATATTTGGCTTTCTAATCCTAGACATTTTTACTCAGATTCATATATATATATATATATATATATATATATATATATATATATATATATATATATATATATATATATGTAACTTTTATTATTTACCTTGTTCTATGTCAGGTATGCTACCGTATACTGATGCAACTCTGTGGTCAGTATGGACAGCCAGTGTTAGCTGTCAGAGTGCTTCTAGAGATGAAGAAGGCAGGCATTACACCTAACACCATCACCTATGGCTACTACAATAAGGTTAGTCATTTTTTTGTCATACTGGTAGTGAAATATAAAACCTCAAAGATATGCACAATACTTGTGAAAAAATATCTCATAGCAGATTGATACATCTAGGTATAAATTCTTCTCGTATTATAGATCTAAAGTTTATTGTCAAATGTCTGGCTTATAACATGTAATATTAAAATATAAATTCATCTGGAACTTAACACCTTTTTGTTGCATTTATATTGGTCTGCATGACAATTGAATTCTTTAGTAGCAAGTGTTTTTTCATCATGTAACAACTTCATATGTCAAATGTGACTTTGCTTACTACTTCACATCATTTCTTAAAGAGCAGCTCAGATAGCTAACAGGGGGTTATAAATCCATTTCTGTACAGATACAGAATACTGGTAATAGTATATTGACAAATAAAAGGAAAAAGGTAGCTGTTAAGTCATGCAGAATTTTTTAATCATTCCGGTCTATAATTAGGATATTATATGGTATAACTGCTTACCAGTATACTGTCTTTTAGACATTAAAAAGTGCAGTTGGTGATCTTTACCTGGAATGAAAGGTTCATGCTTGAAAGCTGCCACTCTGGAAACTTGCAAGGCTGACGTGATATGTGTGAATGTTAAATTCTAGTTAATTTCTGGGGTTGCATTTGTGATAGTAGCTAATATGGATGTGGCATTTACACCTTCTCCCATGTCTACATGGCTTTCATCAGAGTATGCATGGTGGCAAAGGAAACCAATAAGATGTGCATTTTAGATTAAATGGTGACTCCAAAATCCACAGTTTAACGATTTTTGTCTTTTCCTCAGCACTACCGTGGTATGCACTGGGTCCTCTGAATACTGTAAAATAGACTTCTAGGTTAGCTTAGAAATTGAGCTGATAGAAATATAACTGGAGGTATGAACAGATTTCATTACACATCCATTATGATTTGTAATATAATGTGAAGGTTTGATCTATGAATATGTTTTATTATACATACTCTCTGTATGATAGAGCTGCAATGTAGAATATTCAGGACCTCAGAAATTAATTCAGCAGGTTTAGTTCACTTACTGTTTCTGTAAAAACATACATTAACTTTCATATTAATCCATTATACTTCAAGGCGGTGTTAGAGTGCAAGTGGCCATCTACCAATCAAGGTGGGAGGCTGCGATGGACTAAGCTGCGCAATGTTATCCTTGGTGTGGCCCAGTTCAGGCAGCCAATCAAGCGACGGCAGCTTGAGCAGGGATCTGTCACTAACACGTCAGGTAAGTCCAAGAAGTAGGATTTATTTTTTTATTAAATACTTTAAAATGTATGTTAAAATTTGCGTGATTATGAGTGCATCATTTAAAGACAAGGTGATCATAGTATAGTTTCATTGTAGATCTTACTTTGAAACTACTTTTTGTTTGTTTTTATATAAACCAAATTTTGTATAGCAATTAATTCTAAATAAGAAGCTGAGCCCAGAGCACTACTTAGTCTAAGTATCAGGTATGTGGAAAAATGTTTTTGCTGGATAGTTTGAACATACTGTTTATTACAGATCTGCATTGTAAAAACATATTTTGTAGAGGTTATTTCCACTTACAATGTATAAAAAGTAATATTTTGTATAATGTGTCTCAACATTGCAGCAGTTCAGTGTTAATGTTTTATTTACAAATGAAGATTAAAATTCTTTTTTGCTTATGTTTTCCTGGAGATACACAAAAAATAGGTGTTATAGTGATACAATGCATTGAGTATATTTAGAACATTACAACATACAACAGTGTACAACCAGAGGCAGTAAGGAAGAGGAGGCAGATAATCGAGTGCTTCAGCTATTCATGACATATTCCTTGATCGGCAAAAACACTGGTGGCTCTGCTGCTAATATGTCAGAGAATAGTTACATTATATGGCACATTTATTTGTATGGGAGTGTTTGAAGTATGTCTTCACAAACCATGAAAAATACCATCTTATGAACTGTCTCAGAATTGGTAACTCTGACTTTTATTCTTGTGTGAATGTGATGACATACAAACAATGATGCTACTAGTCCTAACACATTTTAGGATACTATTTATTGCTTTGAAATTGTTATTCTGTTCTACACAGATAATTTTTATTTAAAGAATTTCTGCTGTCAGAAATTCTGAATTCTCAATGCATATAGCATGTAATTTTATTTTATAACAGTTAAGTGTCAGGCGGAAGCATATCAAATACTTAGAAGATTTAAATATTTCTACAGATTTTATTGGTAAACTGAGGTACTAGGGTGTTGTACTGTGTTAGCCATTATGAATGTAGAGAAAAGCTAAGCAAAATGACACCTTTTATTGGCTAACTAAAAAGATTACAATATGCAAGCTTTCGAGGCAACTCAGGCCCCTTCTTCAGGCAAGATATCTTGCCTGAAGAAGGGGCCTGAGTTGCCTCGAAAGCTTGCATATTGTAATCTTTTTGGTTAGCCAATAAAAGGTGTCATTTTGCTTGGCTTTTGGTAAACTGAAAAATCTTATAGCATTATTGTAAGCCCAAGAGCTACACCTTGGGTAAAGTAGTATATTATGGGAAATACCATTTTGACAGATGATTTAAACATTATAGTTAAAAAAATAAATAAAAAAATGGTCATCAAGTTTGTAATGAAAGGTTCAAATTATCACAAATAAAATTTAAGAAGTAAAGATGTCTGGTTATGTAGTATAATTGAAGATTGAAATGTAAGAGAGGACAAGCAGTTTGTTAGCAAAACTTTAAAGTAAAGCTAATTACCTGTATTCACGTTTTGAATTAGTCATTTTAGAATAATCATTTAGTGTATATTTTGTTACTGCTCAATAAATATAAATATGATGTGACATTGGTGTTTCTTGTGGGTGAGCTGTGGCTACCGGTAATACTTCATTTAAAAAAAAAAAACAATGTCGTATAGAAAAAGGAAGTTGTAAAACACATCCAATATATGGTTATTTAAGGATTCAAGAGGAAATTTCCAAATCATTGAAAATGACATATAATATAGTAAAGCCCACAATGAACAAATTGTAAAGAGGATAATTTAGACCTTCATTAATCACCAGATTAACGTCTATTTTACTGGTTTACCTAGGTTAACTGGTTGTCCCTAAATCATTTTCCTCCATTCCTCATGGTCCCAAGCGTCCTTTGGGGTAGAACCATTTTTGTTTCCATATCATCTGACACCTCTTCCAACCATGTCTTCTTTGGCCTCCCTCCTAGCCTCATTTCCCACCATCTCCATCTTGGTGCATCTTTTCGCCCAGTCATCCTTTTTCTTTTAATTCCATTTATTCAAAGCACTTTATTGTGTTTCTCCTCAGCACAACATTTGTCGACAACACAAGCCTTTCTTTTAACTTGGCATACGTCTTCTCCTCACACAATTTTAACAGACCTTTACTAATCAATGTCAAAGAGACTTCTGTAGATGTTAAAATGGGGGGCAACTCCTGGTATTTCTTCAATGCACTTCTCACCCTGGCTATTATCGCTGTGCTTGCACCTCCATCCATACTCAACATGTCATCCTAGTGGCGGAACTTCACTACCTTCTCCAAAACAACTCCATTGACAGTACATTAATTTTCACTTACTACATCAACATTCTACACCCCCTCACACACTTTCTACAAGCAAAGGTCACAGTTGCCGCCTGCCTCTGACACCACTACATCTTTTATGTACCTGCTTTCAACAGCCCGTGCATTGGATTAAATTTCTACACATCTTACATGGTCATGCGCTGACCTCTTCCACACCTTGGTCTTTTTGTGCATTTATGTTTGGAGCCTTTTGCTTCCAAATTATTTGTCCATTTAAGTATTTTCTCCTATGCTTAACACTTGTCTTTTTGCTATCAAAACAAGATCATCTACATACAAGAAAACACTGGTGCAGCCACTTCCATGATCCATATTCTCCTGTCTTAACTGCAGTTTGTACTTCCATATACATTGACATCAATGCAGACACTAAAAATACATTCACACCTTTCTCTGCATTAACATTTTTAAACACCATATGCAGCTCTTCTTTACTAGAGGCACATTCTTGCAATGCAGCACCATGTCTTGTACCAGTTCTATCAATACTAAAGCATTTTTTGTGATTTGTAGGCATTGGAAATTTACAGGGACACCGTAATACAAGAATGTACTAATTTCTTGATGTGTATTTTGTAATATATTAAAGATTGTATTGTGTTTCTGTACTATATTACAATTTGCCAATTCCTCATTTATTTGAGAAAAGTTAGAGTAGCAATTATACCCACTTAATTTTTTTTTTTTTTTGTTGAAATGGTTTTCAAATATCTCAGAAGACTTGGAATACTCATTCATTGTACATAACACATAAGTGTGTGTCTTTCTAAAATGAGTTCTGTGTAAGCCAATGTAAGATAAGCTGTTATGTGTGTAGAAGAACTGTTAGTTAATAATTGAGATTAGAATGTTTAATATATAAGATGTAATATTTGAATATATATGCATATGCATTTAAAATTCAGGATATATTTATTTTCATATTAACATAGGGTTTTCATGCTAAATTATTTTTTAACCTTATTTACTGAGCACTTTGCATACCTCAAACACTTACCAGAAAAACCTTATGACAATAGTCACATGTTTTTGAACACCTCAGTTTTTTTTCAGTTTAATGGAAGTGCATGTAGTTTAATTTCTTAATGTCTCGTGAAATCTATGCATAGAACAAATAAGCAATGGCAAATAAAAATAGGTCAAGAAATCATTAAGTGTACAAAGTTTTATTCGAATGTTTGATTCAACAGAATAGATACCTTTTGCTGATATAACAGACAAACTGTGGTAACCCTTTTGATTCAGAATTCCAGTCAATCTGTGCAAGTCAAAAACTCTGCCTGCAACAAAGGGACACCAGACCATCACACTCCATCCTCCATTTTTGACAGTTGGTATTGCACACTGAGGAACCAAGGAACCAACCTTTCACCAACTCGACAGCATACAAACACCCTGAGTGATGAACCAAAGATTTCAAATTTTGATTCATTGGACATTCTTTCAGTCTGCAGTAGTCCACATCTGGTATTTTAAGGCCCTATTATGTCCTTTAAGGGATGTCTGTCTTACTGCCACTCACGCTGTCAAACCTGCAGCACAAAGTCCCCTCTTCACAGTAGAAACTGAGACTTGTTTTTTTTTTTCTTCAACCTCTGTTTAAGCTGTGCTTAAAGCTCTTATGCTGTGATGAGGCGCCTATCATGTAAGCTGGTGACCTTCAGAAATTTGTCATCTGATTGGGTTGTGACTTTGAGTCTGCCAGATCTCTGCCTAGCATAGTTTTTTTTCCAGTTTCCAATTGCCTTTGGATTGTGTACGACTCTGTACATTTGACACTTGACTTTTTTTTTTTCTTTTTTCAATTTCTCTAAATGAAAGGCCTGTACTTCTAAGGGTAATAATGCTCTGTTCATTGGTTAATTGCCATTATCATTGGAATTTACAACTTTCTACAGTATAACATTATTCAAGTACTACTACATTGTTCCACTGTTCACTGTAATGTTACAACTCTGCTTTAAGACAGACAGAGGGTTTTTAAGTAATCAACAGACATTGGGACATCTGTGTAAATCATTTGTTTCAGCTTGGAAGATTTGTAGGTTGTAGCTTATTAGTTTTTCCCTAAAGAAGTCTCATTTGTAATACAGTATTCTGAAATTTCCTTTTTTTTCAGTTTTTGCAAACCTAACTTTTAACTTTAAACTTCTGACACTTTACTGCTTACCTTTTCACCATTTTAGGTCATTCATTGCATTTCAATTGATTAAATGTGAAGACAAACTGGAAAAACTGAAGTGTTATCAAGCATTTCATTTTAGACAGGGCAAGAAACTGCCTCACTGGAAATGTGTAAAAGCTGTGGCCAAATGTGCCAGATGTGACTGACAAGTCAGGTCTCCTCACTAGTTATTTAATAATGTCTTTCTTTCTCATGGGTGGTGGTTGAACTGAATTTAGTTTTGTTAAGTTTGACTTGACTGTATGGAACGTTATATGCTTTTAATAAATTTAATAAAAGATAGAAGAAAAAATGTCTTGTAACATAGATAGATACACACACACACATATATTGATAAATTATTTTTATTTTCCTATGGACTGTTTTTTATAAAAAGTGAAATCTTGGCAATCTTTATGGTAAATGTAAAATGGTAGCATCCAAGACCAGCTGAAAACTATGCCTTTTCAGGTGTATTTGTATTGAATTTTGCTTTCATTAAAATGAAAGTTTCCTTATGCCAGTGTATTTTCAAATATCAGTACAATCTAGGATTTTAGCATTGCAATCAAAGTGCCAAATTTGAGTAAGAGCAGTTGAATTTGTGGTTTTAACTTGGGGACTTAGTCCATTATAAATCCAAGAGGAAATGCTTGAAATAGTAAACTTATACTATACACTACATTTCCATCCAGGGTAGACTCTTGTCTTATGATTGATCCTTCTGGGATGGGCCACAGTAACTTTGGACTCTTTACACTTGTTGCACTGAGAGGGATTTTAAAAAAAAACCGTGAGTGTGCTCCCCTTGACTTTCTCGTATACCGAGATAGAGGAAAAGGTAATCAGAACCACTTCCAGTTGCGCAATGTTTCTCAAATATAATATCTCTTTGTTTCTCATCAGCTAATTTATAATATCATACATATATTAAAATGATATTTTCACACTTACGGAGGTTGAAAATGGTGTTGGAATTTTTTCATGATTACATGCAGTTAGGTCCATAAATATTTGGACAGAGGCAACTTTTTTCTCATTTTGGTTCTGTACATTACCACACTGAATTTTAAATGAAACAACTCAGATGCAGTTGAAGTGCAGACTTTCAGCTTTAATTCAGTGGGGTGAACAAAACGATTGCATAAAAATGTGAGGCAACTAAAGCATTTTTTTAACACAATCCCTTCATTTCAGGGGCTCAAAAGTAATTGGACAATTGACTCAAAAGGCTATTTCATGGGCAGGTGTGGGCAAGTCCGTCGTTATGTCATTATCAATTAAGCAGATAAAAGGCCTGAAGTTGATTTGAGGTGTGGTGCTTGCATGTGGAAGATTTTGCTGTGAACAGACAACATGCGGTCAAAGGAGCTCTCCATGCAGGTGAAAGAAGCCATTCTTAAGCTGCGAAAACAGAAAAAACCCATCCGAGAAATTGCTACAATATTACGAGTGGCAAAATCTACAGTTTGGTACATCCTGAGAAAGAAAGCAAGCACTGGTGAACTCCGCAAGGCAAAAAGACCAGGACGTCCACGGCAGACAACAGTGGTGGATGATCGCAGAATCATTTCCATGGTGAAGAGAAACCCCTTCACAACAGCCAACCAAGTGAACAACACTCTCCAGGGGGTAGGCGTATCCATATCCAAGTCTACCATAAAGAGAAGACTGCATGAATGTAAATACAGAGGGTGCACTGCAAGGTGCAAGCCACTCATAAGCCTCAAGAATAGAAAGGCTAGATTGGACTTTGCTAAAGAACATCTACAAAAGCCAGCACAGTTCTGGAAAATATTCTTTGGACAGATGAAACCAAGAGCAACCTCTACCAGAATGATGGTAAGAAAAAAGTATGGAGAAGGCGTGGAACAGCTCATTATCCAAAGCTTACCTCATCATCTGTAAAACACGGTGGAGGCAGTGTGATGGCTTGGGCGTGCATGGCTACCAGTGGCACTGGGACACTAGTGTTTATTGATGATGTGACAGGACAGAAGCAGCCGAATGAATTCTGAGGTGTTCAGAGACATACTGTCTGCTCAAATCTAGCTAAATGCAGTCAAATTGATTGGGCGGCGTTTCATGATACAGATGGACAATGACCCAAAACATATAGCCAAAGCAACCCAGGAGTTTTTTAAAGCAAAGAAGTGGAAAATTCTTGAATGGCCAAGTCAGTCATCTGATCTTATCCCAATTGAGCATGTATTTCACTTGTTGAAGACTAAACTTCAGACAGAAAGGCCCACAAACAAACAGCAACTGAAAGCCGCTGCAATAAAGGCCTGGCAGAGCATTAAAAAGGAGGAAACCCAGCATCTGGTGATGTCCATGAGTTCAAGACTTCAGGCTGTCATTGCCAGCAAAGGGTTTTCAACCAAGTATTAGAAATGAACATTTTATTTTCAGTTATTTAATTTGTCCAATTACTTTTGAGTCCCTGAAATG
This sequence comes from Erpetoichthys calabaricus, assembly GCF_900747795.2. Taxonomy (NCBI): domain Eukaryota; kingdom Metazoa; phylum Chordata; class Cladistia; order Polypteriformes; family Polypteridae; genus Erpetoichthys; species Erpetoichthys calabaricus. Next base: position 92,251,906 of record NC_041395.2, read on the forward strand.
AAGGGATTGTGTTAAAAAAATGCTTTAGTTGCTTCACATTTCTATGTAATCGTTTTGTTCACCTCACTGAATTAAAGCTGAAAGTCTGCACTTCAACTGCATCTGAGTTGTTTCATATAAAATTAATTGTGGTAATGTACAGAACCAAAATTAGAAAAAAGTTGTCTCTGTCCAAATATTTATGGACCTAACTGTATGTATTACCTAGATTACGTGCAAAGTAAAAAGAGTTATAGTCACCTAAAAACATAGAAAAAGTATTAGTATTATATAATAGTTGTAGCAATAAATTGCCACAGGTAAAATTGCATTTATTTACATTTAATTATGATAATGATGGTGGAAATTAAAAAAAAAAATTCATAAAATTAAATGTGTACCAGGAACACGACGGGGACATAGCAGCTTATTGTTCCCAATACATCTTTGTATTTACATGGCATGTTCAATGTTTACACGTTATTGTTAAACTGATGATGTATAAATTAAAATAAAATTAATAACAGTTATTGAAAGAATATGCGTTATATTGAATACAGTTTTTAATATTGTGTACACATTTATTTATATAAAATACTACTTCTGGTTGAGTAATTTTTCTCAAATTTCATATCTGTTTGCTTTTTATCATTATAAATATGTATATAAAATTTGAATCATCTATCTAACCATAGTTTACTTGAAAATATGTGAAAGTATTCAGTTAAACTATCACTTCCATTTGCCAGAAGTGGCCAAAAGTTGATAGGATTCCTTATTTTTGATATAAAGCAGGTGTGCAAAATCTGATTGAACTATGTCAAACTGTTTTCGAGTTATTGTGTTTACACACAGACAGACAGACATAATTTCAAAAATGGTATTCTTGGACTCATGAAGGTCTAAAACGTCAAGATTCATCAGACTCTCAAGTTCGAATTTTTTCATAATGCCTATACTTTCTCTATACTATGTATACGGATATGTATAATGGATATTGGCACATGTGAAAGATTGGTTCACATGAAGTATACAATCTAAAGATATTATGTAAGAATGTCCACCTAATATGTTAAGCCTTAAAGTGCTTTCATAGTCACATTGAATGTGCATAGAATTGTGACAAACACAGCCTTATTCTCAAGAGTACATTTTGAGTAGGCAGATTATATGCGTTTGACTGTGTTTTCATCTGTTTCTTCAAAATATTTTATAGTGTTATACTGTAAAATATACTTTGTCATTTACAAGGCTTTCTTGTAATTCTTTATAAAGCTACTGAACCTCTGTGCAGATTGTAAACATTAAACAAAGCAACTTTCTTATTTTGAGGAGGCTATGCCACATCCAGCTAAGCTAGACATTGTTTGACCTTTTGGTACTAAAAATCAGCTTCTTGTTACTTAAGCAAATGACAAACAGTATCACTTTGTCTTTGTCATTAAAAAAAATAATAATCAATATGCAAGGAAAGAAATGGCACCATACAATACATTTTGTAGTAACAATTAAATATAAAAAAATCAATTAAAATTTCAAATAAAATAAATTAAATTGATAAATTGGTAAAAGAAAAAATAATATATGAGTGATAACACAGGATTGAACTGTATATAAGCCTTATCAAAATGTCTGTTTAACTATGTTGCACTACTGATTTTCATGATTATGTTTAAGATAAAACCTTGTTCTCTGGATTTTCACTCCTCCTGTATTTATATACCTGTAGTGTCCACTTTTCTCCTCACTTAATTTCCTTCAAGCATGTTCACACTACTAATACTGTATTAATAGCCACATGAATCTACTAATTAAATTGTGTGAGGTTAGCTTTATTGCCATTACATCCAAAGCAATATTAGAATAGATGTACTAGCCACTGAAGAATAAAGATGCAGACTTTGTAATGTGGCTTGTGATAAGCCGATAGACAGCCCATTGTGCAGTTTGTGAGCACAGAAACATTAGTGAAATCCAAATGCAGAAAATTACACATTTACAAGTTGAAGCCAGCAACCATACCACATGCGCTTCAGAACAGGTCATCAACCTGAAGCTAAGCATGTTTGGGCCTGGCCAGTACTTAGATGGGAGACCATCTAGAAAAAGCTTGGGTTGCTGCTGGAAGAGGTGTTGGTGAGACCATCAGGTGCAGCTTACCCTGTGGTCTGACTGTGGATCCCAGTTTTTCAGTGCAGTGATGAGGACACTGCTGTAAAAATGGCACCGTACTTTGAATGCGATGTAAAACCGAGGTTCTGACTCTTTATGGCCATAAAAGATCCCTGGCCATCCTTTGTAAGAGCAGGGAGTTTCCCAATGTCCAGGCTAAGTTGCCCTCAATGGTCTAGTCATTCTACCATCAAATCCAAACCCCATCCCCCCATCATTCTCTGTCTCTAATTGACTAACTCTCTCACAACTTCACCACCAAATAGCTAATGTTTCATGAGGAGCAAAAATGTCAGTCGTCACATCATTCAGGTAAATGCTACACATTAGCGGTGGTAGAAGTGGCTCCCCACTTGCTATGTAAAGTGCTTTGTGTAGTGAGAAAAGCGCTACATAAATGGAATTAATTAATTTTATAATTAGCATGTATGCTAGATGCAACCTATGATTAGCACAGAGGTAATCAACAGGAAATATACCAGATTTTCAAGGACAAAAGAATGAAAAGTTGAGTTAATGAATATGAGCAAAAAACATAAATGGAAGTCATGGCGAAGTGAGATATTCAGGGCCATCATCTTCTCACAAAGTGTAATGGTTCTGATCAAAGGAATGAATTATAGTTGAAGTGAGAAAAGATGACGAATGCTATACAAATAAATACCAAGACATGTTAGCTCTTTTGACAGGAACAAGCCTGTAGCACCTGAAGTAAGGAATGTTGTCATTTAATTTGAGACCAAGAGAATTTTTGCCGATATTTCTTTTACTCAGAAAACTTCCTTTCCTTGTCTGAGCATTCAAACCAATTAGTTAAAGCTGCAAATAATCTAGCTGTAATCTACTTTTGCAGCACGATTTTCACTATTTGTAGTTGTTTACAGGAATTTATACACTTACCTCTTAGTTTAGGTGCTCTTATGGAATCATAGGATTGATAAGGTGCATTTCCATTGGTATCTCTTTAGATGTCCTGGTGGAGCAGCCGCCAGTACCCCGCCACCAGTCCAATCTGATTCGCCAAGCGAGCTGGAGTGGACTAAGTGGTGGTTCCAGTAATGAATCCTTGAGCAAGCCACTGGTGAAGAGTAACAGTTTAAGCAGCATGCTGGGCTCAGCAGAGAGTGAGTATTAACAAGTAATAAAATGGAAGGCATATACAAAAAATGAACTGTTTCTACCAACACTGCAGACTAAATGCATTTTGTTTATAATCACAGAAAAAGCGGAACATATTTTAAACATTTAATATTAAGGTGCTTCTTGATCTATCATGGTGTTCTACAAATTGTTTTCCACTTATACAATAGATATTTGTCGTCACTTTATTTCCTAGTCTATATCAGATAAATTGTCAAAGCTCTCTTCTATTCCATATATATATATATATATATATATATATATATATATATATATATATATATATAGGACATGTTATTTCTAGATATTGCTGCACAAATTAAGTTAATAGTTTATATATTTCATACCTGTACATTCAGCAAACATTGCCAAATATACCATTGTCAAAAATATAAGATAACAGTACCAATTTGTCATTTTTTGGCCAGCCTCAAAATAGTGGGTTTCAGCTGCTGTACAACTGGAGTGTGTTCTTTTTTTTTTTTAGAAAAGGAAAGCAACAAGACTGAATCAGTTTGTTTGTATCTTGCTTCTTACAGATGTTTTATGTCCATTTCACAGAAACCAAGTGTAGACGAACAGCGGCAAAGAGTTATGATGGTAGTTTGGCTGCTCGTAAACCACCGACCAGTGGGCAACAGCTTAAAGAATGGCCTATGTCCCCTACCCTTGGAGAAAAGGTGCAACGGAGAGAGATTTGCCTGTCCACATTCTACAAGGATTTTGCAGAACTTCAGACTGAGAATAAAGAGGATGCAGAAGAGCAAAGATGTGGTTGTGATCCTGAAGAGGTTGATGACAGGTGAGGTTTGGTTAGGGAAAATCTCAGCTACATGCACAGATGTATTACCTATTTCTTCAGTTGAGTCCCTTGGTCTGGGGTGTCACAGCTAATGGTGAACTCTTGCCACATCAAAACAATTAACTAATCTTTTTCTCCTTAATATACAAGTACAATAACTCTGAAGTTTCATTCCACATTTATATTATTAGAGGGCAAAGGTAATTTGTGTAAATAAGTTGTACAAATCCCAGGAAACTTATTTTAGTTCTGAACAAAAAACAAAGAGAAAGACAAGTCATTTATAATAATATAGTCATTCATATTTAGGTATTAGTGTATACTAACAAAGAAATTATAATACAGTTTATTTTTTTCAGTAAATTTTATTTACCTACTCTTTCATATAAGCATTGTGAAGTGTAATAATTATTACCACTGTGATTAAGGGATTTTTTGTATTAGCAGAAACATTTTCAGCATTGATTTTAATATTAATACCCTTTAAAATTTGTTAAATTGCATGAAAAGCTCTAAAATAAAGACATTCAAAAGTTTGATTGCTAGCCTGTTCAGTGTCTGTATTGGATTTTGTATGTTCTCCTCATGTGTTTATGGACTGATTATGCATAACTTCAGATATTATTTAATATAGCTGGATATTAGAAGTGTGTCATTAGGGTCTTAACTGCCAAAATTAGTTTATGCCTACATGTGTTGTTAAATTACATCCTCCCAGTTTAGGTTTACAGGTAACTGGCCAGGTTTTCTATGTTGCTAATATCTATGATATTGCTATGAGAATTGTTCAGTTTTTAATGTAATTGGTATGCTTGTAGAAATGCAGTATATACAGTACATGGAAATACTTCCATCTCTATTTTTGCTGTTATTGTTTATTAATAAAGTTCAAGTAGTGACTTTAACAGCAAAATAAGTACTACCTGAAAACAAAACACTTTCAAAGTTTCAAAATAGGTAAATGACATGTAGTCTGCATCAGGAGACATCAGAAATAAATGTAAAATAAGAGTATATAGTTAGGTCCATAAATATTTGGACAGAGACAACTTTTTTTTAATTTTGGTTCTGTACATTACCACAATAAATTTTAAATGAAACAACTCAGATGCAGTTGAAGTGCAGACTTTCAGCTTTAATTCAGTGGGGTGAACAAAACGATTGCATAAAAATGTGAAGCAACTAAAGCATTTTTTTAACACAATCCCTTCATTTCAGGGACTCAAAAGTAATTGGACAAATTAAACAACTGGAAATAAAATGTTCATTTCTAATACTTGGTTGAAAACCCTTTGCTGGCAATGACAGCCTGAAGTCTTGAACTCACGGACATCACTAGATGCTGGGTTTCCTGCTTTTTAATGCTCTGCCAGGCCTTTACTGCAGCGGCTTTCAGTTGCTGTTTGTTTGTGGGCCTTTCTGTCTGAAGTTTAGTCTTCAACAAGTGAAATGCATGCTCAATTGGGTTAAGATCAGGTGACTGACTTGGCCATTCAAGAATTTTCCACTTCTTTGCTTTAATAAACTCCTGGGTTGCTTTGGCTGTATGTTTTGGGTCATTGTCCATCTGTATCATGAAACGCCGCCCAATCAATTTGACTGCATTTAGCTGAATTTGAGCAGACAGTATGTTTCTGAACACCTCAGAATTCATTCGGCTGCTTCTGTCCTGTGTCACATCATCAATAAACACTAGTGTTCCAGTGCCACTGGCAGCCATGCACGCCCAAGCCATCACACTGCCTCCACCGTGTTTTACAGATGATGTGGTATGCTTTGGATAATGAGCTGTTCCACGCCTTCTCCATACTTTTTTCCTGCCATCATTCTGGTAGAGGTTGATCTTGGTTTCATCTGTCCAAAGAATGTTTTACCAGAACTGTGCTGGCTTTTTTAGATGTTCTTTAGCAAAGTCCAATCTAGCCTTTCTATTCTTGAGGCCTATGAGTGACTTGCACCTTGCAGTGCACCCTCATGCAGTCTTCTCTTTATGGTAGACTTGGATATCGATACGCCTACCCCCTGGAGAGTGTTGTTCACTTGGTTGGCTGTTGTGAAGGGGTTTCTTTTCACCATGGAAATGATTCTGTGATCATCCACCACTGTTGTGTTCCGTGGATGTCCAGGTCTTTTTGTGTTGCTGAGATCACCAGTGCTTGCTTCCTTTCTCAGGATGTACCAAACTGTAGATTTTGCCACTCGTAATATTGTAGTAATTTCTCGGATAGGTTTTTTCTGTTTTCGCAGCTTAAGGATGGCTTCTTTCACCTGCATGGAGAGCTCCTTTGACCGCATGTTGTCTGTTCACAGCAAAATCTTCCACATGCAAGCACCACACCTCAGATCAACTCCAGGCCTTTTATCTGCTTAATTGATAATGACATAACGACGGACTTGCCCACACCTGCCCATGAAATAGCCTTTGAGTCAATTGTTCAATTACGTTTGAGCCCCTGAAATGAAAGGATTGTGTTAAAAAAATGTTTTAGTTGCCTCACATTTTTATGCAATCGTTTTGTTCACCCCACTGAATTAAAGCTGAAAGTCTGCACTTCAACTGCATCTGAGTTGTTTTTTATTTAAAATTCACTGTGGTAATGTACAGAACCAAAATTAGAAAAAAGTTGTCTCTGTCCAAATATTTATGGACCTAACTGTATGTGTGTGGTGATCTTTCTGCTTGCAAAGAAAATTTGAAAAAGGCAAAGGTTAAAGTAACAAATGACATCAGAGTATACTTATTTGATTTTTGCAATTTTGGTTATCCTGGAAGCCTTGAACTGTCACATTACGGTCTCTTACAGCCAGTAAAACTATGTATTAAGCTGACAGGTACAACATGAATAATATGCAGTTTGAATACTATAAAGAAATTGTTTTTATACTTGCAAGACTATGTCTGTGTGGTGAATAATACAAAACTAAAGTAACAAAAACTAAAAGTTAATTGTTGAAAAACTTCAACGTAAACCATACAAAAAAAGAAATAACAAATTAAAATTGGTGAAAAAATAAAACTAAATAAAAAATTATATCAAAAACAGAATAAAAGCTAAAACTAAAAAAATCTTCAAATAGAAAAACACTGTGTTCAATAGGATTATGAGATGGTTTGGCCATTGTATAAATAAAATGGAAAAAATGTGTTAGGAACTCCCAGCAAGTGGAATTGTTTGTAACTTTAAGTGTGCCTTGCAGTGTACTTTTGCAAAATCTAGTGTTGGTTCCTGACTTACTAGCAATAACTTTGTGAAGCAAAGAGCATTTGCCAGAAATTGGCAGAAAAATATTTAGAAGCTTTGCAGTGAGAGGCAGTGGTGCCCACATAAAAGAATCAGAACAGTGGTGTCTAATAGGAAATAACTGAAGAAAGAGAACTATAAGACAAAGGAGCAAGAAGAAGATATTGGATGCCTGTTATGAAATATATGGAAAAATGTCACAGATTTCTTTAAATAAGAGATGTGGCAGTATAAGTCAAGGACCAGATCCAGTACACTTACAGGATACACATATTTAAACTGAATATGGATCTATTTGATATTCAAAATATGTTACATATGTCCCAATATGACCATTGGTTTTCTCCAAGACAACCTTTAATATGCCTTTCAAGTATAGATTCAGTCTGTATGTAGTTGAGCTAAATGTAATTAAAATGTGTCACGCAGTGTTCACTTGCATTTATTTGTGTAGTGCAGTGCTCTGTAGCTATTGACCTTCAGTTAAAATGGAAACAAGCTGCTTGTAATAACCAACAAGAAAAAGTAAAAAAAGTTGACATACGACAATGCCAAGAAACACCTTTAGTGTTTTAGTATGGTGCCAAAGAAATGACAGTCCCATAAAGGAGGTGGTAGCTTGACTTCACACATGTCACTCACTTTTTAAAGCTGCACTGGTGTCAGGGCTGGCCACTGTTTTGCTGCTTTCCTCTCTGCTGCCACTGCCCTGTACAATTCTTTTGTCTTTTTCCACGGACTTGAATTTTGTGTGTGGATAGAAAACATATTTGTATTTCCTGTTGAGGTATTGTGATCGATATCTGTTTCTAAACAATTCCAAATGTGGTCTGTGTGATCCCTCAACACTGTTTATACCCATTTTTTTTTTTTTTTTTTTTTTTATAATGTGGTCAAATGAAATCTGATTGTGGTGTTAGTGCATGTGTGAATAGATGTATTTTTCTTTTGCTATAAATTCTTGCATCTGTTAGGACTGCCAGTCGTCTTTGACTTTATGGACTAATGTAATTTTTTCACTCAATGCTGATTTCGGTCCAGTGGTTGTTGGAATGCAATGTCCAAGAAAAGAAAACCTAATAAAGTGGGACGACAGTTTTAAAGGAGAAGTGAGGAAGAATATACAATTGTGATGAGCAGAGAGGTAACTGTGTGTGTTGTTTGTAAAGAAAATGCGGCAGTAGTTGTTAGTTGATATATAGCCTACGTCGAGTATATAAACTGTTATTCTTGGCCCACAGTAAAATTGAGTTTGACACTCCTGGTGTAGAGTTTGCATGATTTCCCCATGTATGCATGAGGTTTTCCTCCTACACAGCAGTGGTGACCATAAATAGGATTAAGCAGGTTTGAGTTTAGATTGTTGTGTTAATGATCAAAATTTTTTGAAAGAAAGTGGGATAATTTTAAAAATTATTTGAAGGTAGAGTAGTTGAGAGTGGAGGTCATAACTTCTAAACAGAGTGCAAAGGCTAAAGGCTTGTGGACTGGCTTCGTGTGGCAATCAAGGGAAGGAGCAAAAACAAAAAAGTGGGTAGAAGTACAGGAAGATAAAAGTACACCATAAGCCTTAAGTATTGACCTTTCCTGGAGCTTACAAAAAAGGAGAGGAAGAGATATAAACTTTGGGTCTTAGTGAAAGAAACGAGAGGCATTTTGTTAGACTTTGTGTATTCAGTATCAACCAAGCTTTCAAAAAGTCTTTTGTCACTTTATATAGCACCTTTCAGAGCGAGAATAAAATGTGATGTATACCCTGGCAGAAGTTGAAATAGCAACAGCAAAAAGGCCAACTGAACAGTGAAGTGGCGAGTGCACATTTAAATAACTTACACTGTTCACTTTCCCCACATTAATATTTTTGTTTGATACATGCACATACCACCCATGTATTTAATAAATACATATATTTTCAGTGATCAGTATTAAAGGATAATTTTGATAGTTTTCAGGTCAGTTATTTCTTCACAAATATCCTATATATTCATTTGCCATACAAAATTGTATTCTAAAGTTAATTTCTTTCAATTAATTAAAAATAATCTTGCTTGCACTGGAGTTTTACATTGCAGTCTATGGAGCACAGAGGAAAAGCTTAAAAACTTACCAAATATTTCCTTCTGATTACACACACATTTTAAATTTAAATTTTGAACTTTAAAAGAAGACCAGCCATGCACATTAGTTCAGCACTATTTCTTTCTGCAGAACAACCTTTTACATCCTCAGGGGGATGGTTTCCTCCTGACAGACCAAATAACAGTAAACTTTTAGCGTACAATGTGTTTGGTTTTGTTTAGATTTGCATCCATATTTATGCAAGAATTTGCACAGACAGATAGAAAACATAACCTTACCACTAGAAAATAGTACCAGGACTATGTGATAACATAATTATTTTCAGTTCCTTTTTGTTGTCACAAACATGCATTAGAAACACTGGTGCAGATCAATACCCAGCAACTGTCTGGCTTAAAAAATGGATGTATTTGACTTTTGGTTTTTAAACTTTTCCTCCATGACTCATACCCTCCATTGTAAAGCACCAGAATGGGCAAGATATTTTTTTAAATTTATATAAAGAGCTTAGCTTTAGTCAAATTTTCTTGTAGCAGATGCATATATATCAAATAACTACAACTTGAAAAATACCAAATTTATCCATTAACACTACACCTCCTCATCTAGATATGATTGATAATGCCTTGCATGATTAACACACATTGGGGCTGCAGTATAAATCTGTAGTATTTGCAATACTGTGCATAAGTAACTGAGCTTCATGTTTAGCATCATTTACTTACCTTCAGCTTTCTGTGAAATATATTGTAGAATTGATACCGCCGAGTACTATTTTAATAAACTTGAATATATTTTTTCTCTAAATCCTCAGTGTCAAGAGGACCAGTCAGTGGGAAAGTAGGAGGGGAGCTAAAAAGAATGTGGATGAGAACTGCAATAATGTAGCCTCACCAAGCCGTACCTTGGCCGGAAAAATCCAGCAGCTTCTGACTCCCACCAAGAATAGGGTGAGACGCACAGCTAGCGTAGATGAACGATACCAAACAGGTGTACTTGCCTCTATTAAGAAAGTCTCTGACCACCGTCAATCACGCAGGAATGACAGTGTACTGAAAGCAAAGGATAGTCTACATTCTGCAGCTTCAGAGGTGGGTATACTATATTAAAAGGAGTTTTTATAATGCACATAGCATGGTAAAAATGAAAATATTGCTGCGCAATTATGATGTTGAAAATAATGTTTTTATGTTTTATTGCCTTTATTTCACCTTAACTCAATTTCCTTATGATGAGGGATAAGATGGCAACATGCTGAACTGAACACCCTATCTTTAGCAACCTCTTGTAACTAGTCCTAGTCGTACTTCTCCACGCCACATGATCAACACATGTCCTGGAGGTGACCTGAGGTTTTCTCTCAATTGGAGGTGCTCAGAGGCATCCTAACTACATGCCCTCTCAATCCTGAGAAGCAGAGATTCTATTTACAGATCCTTTTGTATTGTTGATTTTTTCGACCTGTCACAGTGAACAAGCTCAGCAGCCATGAGTTGAAACCTAATTTCAATCTCTTATAATCATGAACTCATTCAGTCGCTTAGCTCTTTGTCCCCATAACCATATGTGAGAACAGGAATGTAAACTGATGAGTGAATTGAAAATTTCTTCTAAGTTGTTAGCTCCTTCTATCATGGTCTGGTACAACTTCTACAATACTGCTTCTTCTGCACTTTCGTTGGTCCAACGCACAATCACTTATACACGTGACCCTGAAAAAATTTTAATCCTCCAATCGAGGCAGTTTTTCACTCCTTACCTGCAAAGATTAAATAATTAATTTCAAGGACAGGATGTAACCTCAAATTTAGAAGTGCTAAGTCTCATCTCAGGCACATCATACTTAACTGTGGAATGTTCAGTTGCTCTCCTTTGTAAGCAACAGGGATGCAAGTACATTCCCAAAATTGGGTATTCTACCGTTTTTGACTGTGTCTTAATATCCTCACAATGAAAAACATCAACAGGAGAGGAGACTAGATAGCTCTTTGGCCTGCAGTGATTGAACTCCATGCAACACATGAAAGCCGAACTCTTGCAATCCAAATGCAGTGTCTGAATTTCACATAGCATCATAACCAAAACCCAGTACTCTTGAAGCACCTACCATAATAATATACTATATGGTACATGGTCATATGTATTTTCTAAGTCCACAAAGCGCATAAACATAGGATTGGAAAATTCCCATGACCTCTTGAATATCTTTGCAAAGACAAAAACCTTGTTACCCTTTTTAAAAATATAGACCAGCACTCCTATTTGCCTGTCTTAATGCATTTGCACACAACATTGAAGAGACACACACATTAGTTAAAATATACTACAATATTTTTTTGTTTACAATACTTTTAGTATTTACATTTGGATCTCATCCATCCCTGCAGTCTTATCACCACTGAGGCTTTGAATCATTACAGCAAGCTCAGTCAAAGAAATAGACATAGTTCTATCCAGCTCTGACTGACTCCTCCAACGGGGGAAGTATTTTCCTGACTTAAGAGTCCCACAAAGTGTATTCTCCAAATCTTTGTGTGCAGTTGAGGTCAGTGTTTCCCCACCCTTTGCTGAGAACAGCCTTGGGGATGTTCTGCCTACCTTTCATAAATTGTCAAATAATATTCTACCCAAAAGTCATTCTATATAGGCTACTAACCTCCATCTATACCCATGTTTTCACATCAGCCACTGCTGTATCTCCTGTCCTTTTTGTTAGCTGTTACCTTTCAGTTGATTCTGGAGGCCTTTCTGCTAACATTACACAGAAGGCTTCTTTTTCCAACTTGACATTTTCCTATTACACTTAAGTCCACCAACAAATTTGAGTGTTACTGTTATGAGTACCACTAATACCTCTCTGACGATAACTCCTTGCAACTTTCTCCAAAAGTGAAGTCTTCAACATGATCAAATTCACACTCCATCACATGAGATGTAGGAGAAACTCTTCCTCCACTCATCCATCATACCCTCATTACCTTTTTGTATCTTTCACAGGTTTCTAGAAGGGTGCTCTATGTTTCTTAATCATCTCACTCCTAAGTGATGACAAACTGACTGCTCAGCACCTTTCATTTTTGCCATAATATAGCCTTACGTTAGACAGCATGGCTACAAATTTGATGATTGACATTTAGCCCATGATGTTTGTTATTGATTGTCCATGACTAGCACAGAAATCCAGTAACAATTCCTGATTCATATTCAAATCAGGAATGTCATTTCTCAAAACCAAACCTCTGTAGGTATCTTTCTCATTTCCAGTATAGAGTATTTGAAATCACCGAGTACCATGCCAGAATTAGTAGATGGTACTATTTAAAGTACCAATCCATCGTGTCTAAAAAAAAAAAAAAAAAAAAAAAACAATAATACAAATAGTTATTTGGAAAATTCTGTCAAACAGATAAGGTTTTCCTCTCCAACTTAAAATTAACTTCAAGTGACCCTTTCACCCACTGAGGCAAATTCAGAGTATATGGTTTTGACTTTTTTTGGAATTGTTTAATCTAAATAAAAATGTGTTTATTCTTTTAGTTCATTAAACATTTAGTTATGCTTAAGACATAGGCCTAGGTAGGCAGAGGGGTCAAAGACAGATATCCAGAGTATGGAAAAGGACAAAATCCTAGAATGGGACATAAGAGGCTTTGCCATGGCTAAAGGAAAAAAAATTCCTAGTAACCAATGTAAATGTGATATAATCACTTTATTTACAGAACTGAAATGCTTAAATAAGTGTCTATCATGGGAATACACTTTAATTCTAGCCATCTGTATTCTCTGTAGCATTTTGTTCTGACTGGAATTGCAAGTTCACATAATTGGCTAATGTCCTGCTGGCTTTAGAATGTAAGTAATGGCTTTTAACCCTTAAGGGTTGCATTAAATGTAGCATTAACAGTAGCAGAGAGTGGAGAGGTGACATTAGCTGAAGTGACCAGAAATAGCAGAGCTAAATGAAGCTGCAACTGATATGAGTACTTGACCACTGACATTGTGACACTAGAGTTGTGTATTGTATTTATTTCTGCTTCTGTCATTGCACATGTAGTGTGTGTGTGTGTATATATATATATTAAAATTAAAATTTGCTAAACAGTATTTTTAATTATGAACTGTCAATGCACTGTTAAATGCTTCCTGAATGTTTTCTTTTTTATAGACAACAGTGAGTATACCTAATGTGACTGTGCTTGTGATCTTACCTGGTGCCTGTTACCACTAGTGTATGCTTCAGTTCCCTAAATTGTGACATAGATTAAATGGATCTTTACTGTCATTTTAGAGTTCTCTTTCAGTGGGCAGTGAACTGGACATATCAGATTCATATACATGGACATATAATATAAGAAAGTCATCTGATTCAAGTCAAGAGGTGCCAGCAGTTGAGGTAAGTATAATCTTGTTAAAAAGGGGGTAGATTAACTGCATGAAGAACCAGAAAGAAATTTAACTAAAGGGATCATATTTTTGTTGTGGAAGAATGCTTATGTAGAACTCTTGGGTGCTTATTTCATTTTTTACCTTTTAATCTCTTCTCAATGACAGAAATAATTCCCAGTACCCAGATCTTTATGAACTAAAAAACACAAAAACTTTAAATTACAAACAAGCTTTTTAAACATTAATGTGCAATTAATGGAGGTGAATCAGACTTGAAATAAAACCTAAACAATGACTTGCAGAGCACCTTATACATTATAGAGAAGAGTAAGACCATTTAAAGTTATATTCTGTAAACCTTTGGATTGGAACTGACTAAAAATGTCCCATCAACGTGCTATTTTCCCCAGATATTATTTTCTGTATTAGATAAACCAAATCAAGCCCCGATGCTATTCTAGTTCTTTGTGATTTTCAAAAATTCCACTGTCAAGTGAAGACCTACTTCATTTGTTCCTTTAATTTGGGAAGGTCCAATACTCCTTTCTTAAACATTTATTTTACCCTAGGCCCTAATGTCAAGCTGCTCCCTGTGCCGGAATTGTAACTGCTTGGTGTATGATGAGGAGATAATGGCTGGCTGGACCTCTGATGACTCCAACTTAAACTCCAACTGCCCCTTTTGCTCAGGTTCTTTTGTTCCACTGCTCAATATAGAGCTCAGTGACCAGCAGCTACAACAGCAAAGGTAACATGTGCAGCTTTAATAGTGTGGCAAAGTGACTAGTCTATTAATTTAAGGTATTCAAATTTTTAAACGCAAATCGTTTTAACCAAAATAATTTATTTACAATACATTACATTATGTTTATCATTGAAAAATTTGCAACTAAATGATCAGTGAATACTGGTTATACTACGAGAATTATAAAATGTTTAAATGTTAGCTCAAAATTTAAAGGGTAATTTTTTTTTGAGTCATAATTATTTTTGTTCATTGGGTTTGTGAGTTGATAGGATACTGGTAAAGCCATTTATTAAAGAAATCTAAAAACTCTCTTCTACTATAGCAAAACATGCAAAGTGTTAAGATCAGCTGTGTTACATAGTACACTTTATTACTTGTATGAAATAATAAAGCTGTAAACTAAGTAAAGCTGTAACTATGGGCAAAATAATTACTTCAAAATATTTTATATATAATTGTCTAATAGAAACCAAAAGGAATATAATATGTACCTTACAACAAAAGAAAGGAATTATAAAACCAGCTATATTGTGGAAAAAGTGATAAGGTACAGACTTATGTATATTGTAATAAAGATCAAAGTAGTTGTATGTTATAACCAATATAAAGTAACTGATGAATCATTACAACAGAGAAGACAAATCTCATAGAGATGATTAAGGACAATACATATGGATGTACAGTGGTAACTGTGTATACACAAAAAAAAATACAAAACAAATCCAAATAAAGAGTAAAAAGTAAATGACAGAGCTAGAATTGTTAAGGAACACAATGAAGAAAGTAAAAAAAGAGTGTATAGGGATTCTTTATTAATAAGTGGTCAGATACATTTTGCATCCTTTTAGTTTATATTATTAAAGTATTTGTAAAAATAATTTAACTACAGTCATAAAGTTCCAGTTTTCTCTTGTTACTGTACATATCTAGCAACTTGCCTTATAACATACTTGAAAGCCATATTGAACCAATTATTGTAATTATATTTGGAGTAATTTAAGGATAGTAGTAATATGTAGTTATTTAATTATTTAAGTTCTAAGTTAATTATGATTATTAATATAATTGATTAGCAATATGAATTTCCCCTTGGGATTAATAAAGTTATCTATCTATCTATCTATCTATCTATCTATCTATCTATCTATCTAATAACTATTAAAATCACTCTGAGTCTAAAATGCATTATGAGAAACTTCTTTTTAATTGAAATTCACTTTCCAGTCAATAATTTTGTATCTGCTCTTTCAAAGTATTTTTCTATAAACGTTGAATTTTTAATTTCCAATTTCAGTATGAGGAAAATTATTCTGCAATTATAAGAGCAGATCAGTTAGAGCCCTTTCCTGATTCTTGGTGCTTTTCTGAGACTCAGAATTGGAATCACTTTAACAAGATTTATCTGATGTAATTTGTTTTTTTTTTTCTTACAGCTTAACTGGATTATAATTGCTTCCTAGTGTAGTCTTAAATATCACTACTAGACACGAAACAGCAGCATGTCTTCCTAAATTAAATTCTTTTTTTACTTCAGCCTAGGGGTCAGTCCTTAGAAATGACATAACACTTAACTATAACATCTTTTATCTTCCTTCTTTACTATGATATTGCTTGTTTTTAAGTCTTAATAAATTTGTATGGCATTCCTTTTAACCCTGGTGAACAACATGTATCAGTGGCACACCCTGGATATTGAGGACATCCAGTGTGTATCTAGTTTCTTTTTTAAACTTTATTTTGTTAAACATTTGCACTGACTTTGTGACCTGCGGCTTTAATGAAATGTCTGTTTATCTGACAACCGTAAGAAGTTTAAGACTTGTGTTCATGTGATGATAGATGCATATTAATGTTTAATTATTATTTGACTTCTGTTGTAATAACTCTTCAGTCTGCTAAACATTTTAATACATCAAAATCATAAATGGTTTCAATAACAGATGAATGAATGAAATACTTTTGTTTTCACAGTAATACTGTGTCTACAGATGAGATACACATCATTGAAGACATAGATAAAGAAGGTTTGATATCATCCACTTCTGTTCAAAGGTCAAATGAGCATACAATGTACAATGGCATCAATGAGGAAGATTCTGTTTCAGAGAGCAGCAGCAGCCAACAGTCTGATAAAACCTCCGTGATATTAGTAGGTTTTCCTAATTGTTTTCAGTTTACAATTATCTGTAATGCCAATAAATGAATTACATTACCCAAATTTTTGTTTTGAATGTGTATATATATATCTAATAATATATATAGTATTTCTACTAGCTCTGTTACCTGGGCTGTCAGTTTTAGTGTCATTGGTTAATCAGGTGTATCAGAAGTACTATGTAACAAACTAAGTGCTTTTCTATGTACAGTATTTGTAGTTTTTTTTTTTTTTTTTATAAAGCCAAAGGCTAATATTATTGGTAGGTAGTGTGGTTTAGTGATTAAGTTCTTTGGACTTCAAACCCTGACGTTGTGGGTTCAGATCCTTCTACAGACACTGTGCGGCCATGAACAAGTCACTTCAATTGTCTTTG
Source organism: Erpetoichthys calabaricus (assembly GCF_900747795.2). Classification (NCBI taxonomy): domain Eukaryota; kingdom Metazoa; phylum Chordata; class Cladistia; order Polypteriformes; family Polypteridae; genus Erpetoichthys; species Erpetoichthys calabaricus. Next base: position 92,268,985 of record NC_041395.2, read on the forward strand.
CTCCAATTGGAAAAACTAAGTAAATGTAACCAATTGTGTCTTAGATGTTGTAAGTCATATTAGATGAAGGCTTCAGTCATATAATAAGTAATAATAAAATTATTATGTCAGTGAAGCTGCATACTTTTAGACATGCTATAGACAATAGTCCATGAGTAAAACATTTTTGTATTAGATCAATTCCTGACTTTTTCTGCTTCTTCTAGTGACTTGGTGTTTGTTAATGGTCATTGCAATACAGTTTTACAGTGTATTTTTGAAGTGTACTTTTTTGGATTGAAACAGGTAATCAGTGGGAATAATATAAAATTTGAGTATATATTTTTATCATTACTAAATGTTTAATTTTCATTTGTGTATGTCATTCACTTAAGTACAGTGTTTCTTTTTGTGTTTTTCATCAGTTACATGTATTCTCCTTTTAAAGCCTGCATATGTGAATGTGTGTGGTTGCGATTGTGCTATGGAGTTTCACAAAAAGACAGCCAAGAGAGATCTGGGCAGAAATGCATTCATTCTGGCACTTAAAGGAAATGTATTGGAGCTTTATTCAAACTCACAGCAAAGTTGACAGCTTCTTAGTTGTTTTGCTCCAGCCCAGCAGTGATTTCTTCAGATTAAAAGGACTCAGACATCCTCCTTAGGAGTGTTCAGTTTAAGAGGCAGGACTGGAACCTCAAGCATCCTGCACAGGACAGAGACCAAATTACTATGTGAACTAGCTTTAAAGCCTTGTACCACCATGTGATATATGTGTTATATGCTGGTTGACAGTATGTTTCTGTTGTATTTGTCTGCTGTTTGAAAGTGTGTTTTCTCTGTGGCAGAAATAGGCTCAGAGAGTAAAAGTGCAGAGCAACCGGTCACAATATGCAAAGCAGTGCTTGAAGTGGATATACGTAAATGCTGATAATCCTATGTGTTACACTGAGGCATTTTTGAGACTTTGCGGTATTTCGTTTTTTTTAATATTGATATATCGAAAATTGAAATGCGCTTTCTTAGTGGATACCTACTAAATGTACCATCCTGACAAATTTCAGGATTTTAACTAAACATGAAATAGAGTTTTTGTTGATGAGTGAGTAGTGTGAACGCTAGAGGGCACTGTTGCTCCTCAGACCCAACAGACAGACACTGAGGACACAGGCTAAAAGCACCAAGAATGTATTTATTTCTTTTCTTCTCTTGCACAGAGCTTTCTAGCACCATGGCCACAAGTAAACAGGCAATCAACCACAATGATTCCTTCTTTTCTCTTTCCTATTCTTCTCTCCTCCACACCTCCCAGCAAGCGTTGTCCACCCCTTCCTGACTCAGGCTCGCTGGCTGAGATTAAGGCAGACCCTTATATATTGTCCAATTCGGAAGTGCTTCGGCTCTTCCGCCCACAATGTCTGCCAGTACATCTGGGTCTGGCGGACAATTTATGTCCCCCAGTTCTTCCACAGCACCCCCTGGCGGCTACCCAAGGCACCCTACAGGGCTGAGATAAAGAACTGCAAGTCCCATGGTGCCCTTCGGGAATCCGGGGTAGGAAGCTGCCCTCTAATATCTGGGGTTGAGGGGGCAGTGTCCTAAAAAAGATGCCTTCCCCCATCCTTTCATATCCGGGGTGTCCTGGCCAGGTTGGCATAAAGTTAAAGATGCCACATTTCTTTAATATTTTAAGCATTATCATTCACAGGTACGAAACACCAAATAAATGAAAAAGGCCTGAAGCAAAAGTTTAGGCACCAGACATGGTCAGTACTTAGTAACACACCCTTTGGCAAGTATCAGAGGTTGTAAACACTTTTTGTAGCCCGCTAAATCTTTCAGTTCTTACTTGGGTTTTTTTTCGCCCAATTGTCCATGCAAAAGGCTTCTAGTTCTGCAAGATTCTTGGGCTGTCCTGCATACACTGCTCTTTTGAGATCTATTCATCCACAGATTTTCTGTGATGCTTAGGTCGGGGGACTGTGAGGGCCATGGAAAACCCATCAGTTTGTGCCTCTTGGGGTATTCTATTGTAGACTTTGAGGTGTGTTTCAAATCATTATCTTGTTGTAGGACCCTTCCTGTTTTTATCTTCAACATTTTTACAAATGGTGTGATGTTTGCTTCCAGAATTTGTTGGTGTTTATTTGAATCCAGATTCTTCTCTACCAATGACATATTTCCTGTGCCACTGGCTGCAACACAAGCCCAAAGCAAGATTAATCGAATTGGAGAGGTGTTCTTTTCCTGGAATTCAGTACTCCTTTTTCTCCAAACATACCTTTGCACATTGTGGCGAAAATGTTCTATTTGACTTTTCCCAAATATATCAGGCTTGTTTAGATTTGCATTTGCAAACTTCAGGTGCTGAATTTTGTGACACATTGAATGGTGCACCACTACTTCTTAGTCTGCTAAATTTTCAGAAGGTCTTTTACAGTAAAACTGAGGTTTATATTTGCCTTTCTAGCTTAAATCCAACAAGCAGTTCTTTCAGAAAGTTTTTTTTGGTCTTCCACCCCTCGACTTGATCTCCACCATTCCTGTTAACTGACATTTCTTAATAACATTATGAACTGAGGAAACAGCTACCTGAAAACAACATTTATTTATATAGCGTATTTTCATAAAACAGTGCAGCTCATCAAAGTGCTTTACAAGATGACATAAAGTTATATGAAGTAAAAAAAACAAATATGATTAGATAATAATATTGAAGAATAAGTAGCAAAGAAAAAAGTAGGGTCAGATAGCTGGGAGGACAGAAAAAGCAAAAATAATCCAGTTAGGCTGGAGAAAAAAGCTAAATCTGCAGTGGTTGTCAAGGCCAAAAGGACCATCCAGCCCACGCACTGGGCATTCTATCCAACATAAATGTTTTTAAATCAGTCCTCTTGGTTTTCAGGCTTCACATGATAGTGGGGCCATGATCAGGTGCTAGTGACACAGATCTGCCACCACAGAAGAAGCAGAAAAGAAAGCAGAGATTAGACTAGTAGAGATTAGTACAGATTGCAAATCACTGAAGAAACGGTTTGCTGTCTTCTTGTAGCCTTCTCCTGCTTTGTGAGCATAAATTTTTTTTTTTTCAGAGTGCTAGGCAGCTGCTTAGAGGAGTCCATGGCTGCTGATTGTTGGGACAAGGTTTGAGGAGTCAGATCATTTTTCATCTTTGCAATTTGAATCACCTGGGGTTTCCTAATAATAACTGTGAACAAGCCACAGCCCTAACAAGTGGTCTGAGACCTTGGTAAAAGTTATCTGAGACCTCAATTATCGTGGGGTGCCTAAACTTTTGCATGTTGCTCCTTTCCTGTTTTCACTGTCCAATTGTACAAAACAATACACTAATGTTGCATACAATGCTGAAAAGAAATGTGTCATATTTAATTTTATCCTTTTTGGTGATCAATTCATCTTCTGCTTATTTAACAATTCACCGTAACAGAATTTTTAAACAAAGCTGCCCACACTTTTGCATGCCACTGTATAGATATAGATTGTATATAGATAGAGAGATATTGATATTTATACATATATATTTGCCATAGACAATTGCATATACAGTTATAGTTCGTAAAATGTGTGACGGTCTTGGCAGAACACTAGAAATTGTTGGGGTCAATCTGATAACTGTCAAAACCAACCCACAAATAGTTTAAATAGTAAATTGTCTTTTAAAATATTGGAGGTAAGAGGGTAGTCATTTTGACACTAGGTCCCAAGTTTTTGATTAATCTGGTTCAGAAAAACAGTGTTGAAAACATAGTTTTGAAAAAAAGTTAAACCCTGCAAAGAAACCATTGTCTTAATTTGCCATTATAGTGTAATGCTATCAGCATGTTATGTGAATTTTCAGTTGTTGTTCTATCACTCTGATGTACCTTTTTTACTTGCAGATGGACTTGTGACTTTGTAAGTCTGTTGTTGTCATTTATAAAGTTAATTGAAGTTATCTATCACATTAAAAAATAAATATAAACAGAGTTATAATAGAATCTATATCACATATGCTTTACATATTATATTGACATTTAATTACAATGCTCATTTCCTGTCCAGTGATCGTTCTAAGCTAGTTTCTGATAAGGGTGAGTGTCCAGTTAACCTAGCACTCGTTTTGGAATGTGGGAGTGAAGCTAGAGACAAGCCCACAACAGACAATGTCTTGGCCATGACAAACTGATAAATATATACTTAAGCATCCATTTCCTTTTCTCTGTTCAACACATAAAAGAATGTTAAAAATCATGTGCTGGGTTTCTTAAATATGGCATAACATGCACAACTGTATAGTTGGGCACAGAAGTCACATGAGTATAGTTTGATATTTCCACTTAATCAAGAAAGCAAAGGTGCAGATTATTGAAGTGAAGGTGCTGATTCTCTCCTTGACATTAATGAGTCTGCCATGGAAAGACTGAAGAGCAGTCCACATTGCAGAGAATCTGTCATGATCCTGTGTCATCTTTCCTCAAAATGGCCCAACAGATACTTTAACTGTGTCAAACAGAGCATTTGTCCCGTGTCAATGGTAAATAATATAGTGGTTTCTACTGCTTTGCCACCATTTATGCAAACAGTTTTTATCCTCATGTACATTCCTATGAATCCACCACTCAGTCACCTCCAACTTTATACTTTTTTATCACTTAAGTCTTTATTCATAGATTTTATTATTAACTATACTGCAGCAATGTTACTTGTGCAATTATAAATATCATCATCATTATAACAGAAACTTATTCTAATTTGCTTTGCCTGGGTTAGCACTTTCATTTTTTTCATTTAATTCTTCAGGATGGTGGACATATCTTTTGTTTGAATCCTTAGTAAAAGTGTAAATGACTTTTATTAGGTCTGTGAAGGACTGTTCTAAAAATATTAAAACTGTAAATTTGTTACAGAGGTGATTTATCCAAAATCAGAATCTAAAGGTACTAAAGCAGTTTTTGGGATTTTCGATTGTTACTTTTAGTTTTCTCACTTTTGTTTCCCCCTTGATTAACAAAAGTGTATGCTACACAATTTGGAATCAGTTAAATATAAATACATATTCTTTATGACAGGTGCCCTTGAATGCAGATAAAAGTTCACCAAAGGCCACTGTGGCTTATGTGAGCCCACTTGTTTTACGCAAGGAACTTGAGAGTCTCCTAGAAAACGAGGGTGATGGTGTCCTCTCAGACCCACAGTTGGTGGATAACCATGCAATTATCTTTTGGAACCTGGTATGGTACTTTCAGCGTTTGGCACTGCCTAATAATCTGCTGGGCCTCATCATGGCTTCTCAACTAGCCTCTCAGCTGACTCAGGTAAAGTTACAATAGTTGTAGCTTAGTCAACATCTATAGGTTACAATAAAAAAGTAATTGAAACTGCGTTTAATAATTGCGAATAACTGCAAATAATTGCGTTATTCTTTTAGTAAAGACTATTTGATTGCAATTAAAATGGTTTCAGACATTTTAATTATTCTTTTAGTAAAGACTATATGATTGCAATTAAAATGGTTTCAGACATTTTAATGGTGTTGCAATGAAGTGATGAAAAGCACCTAATGTCTATTCTGAAAATGAAATTTGACTTTTTTCATATTTACAGTTATTAGGGGAATATCTTTGTATGTATATGGAAGTTTGGAATATGAGGAATGAACCATTTAATTCTAAATGTAATGTTGAATGAAGATGAATAAAGTGAATAAAGTTTAAAAAATATTTTAAAGGATCAATATGTATTTAAAATTGTAGAATATATTACATTTAAAGAATTTCATTTAGAGAGAGCAATATTAGGTTTGATCAGGTATGGTGGTGCAGTGGTTAACACTGGTGTATGTGGAGTTTGTCTGCGGGAGTTTTTTTTGAGTACTATTGGCTATTCTAAATTGGCTCCGTGTATCCACGGCTGTGTTCGGCGCTGGACATCTACCCTGTCTGAAGCTGTTTCCTGCCTGTTTACTTGGGTCTGCTGTCTGCTGAGACCCTGAATTAAATTAAACAGGTTTGAGAATGCATTATGTGGTACACCCCATTACTTAAAATAATGAGAAATTTCAAAGTAAAAGAAATAAATTGCAGATCTGCACGTCGGTCTACATGTAACAATTCACAATATTTTATCAAAGATTTTTTTTCTCAAAAAAAAGTACAGAATATGAGTGATTCAAATAAATATAGTTGCCACTTCCATTAAAAAAAGTATTGCTTTTTTCATATTCCCCTTCATGTGTATCTACTTTAAAATATTTTTTTTAGAACCAAATTTAGCGTTGGTTGCTTAATTAATCCTAGAACATAAAGAGTAACTAATCCAGTTTTAAGTTTCTTGTTGGAAATCATTATTATTATTGTTATTTTATTTTTTATATTTAAATGTAATGTTAAAGATAAACTGTCTGTGAATGTAAGCCTGAATACCCCAATGGATTCTCTCCATAGACATACTCTGACGAGACTATCGTACGTGTCCGTCTAATGTGGGACACATTGAGCCCTGACACTGACCAGTGGCCTCCCCTCTACATCCTTTGGCGAATACATAGTAAGCAAGTCTGCACACAAAGAATCTTAAATTTTGTGTTTAAAATGTATTTATTAAAACTTGTTTTCCTGTTATGGTTTATTATATGTTTAACTTAAATTTAACTGTAAATCTGTAGGGTTCTTCTCTATAAAGTAAATACTTCAGAAAGCTTTATTACTTATTGTACATTTCAATTATGGGTTGTTTTCATTTTTTTCTCTGCACTTTTATGCTTTGGTACATTTTGCTCCGCCTCTTTAAGCTTTTGCTGCAGTAAACATGTTTAACTTTCCAAATATATTCTCTCTGCTGGCTCCTCTTGCACAGAGAAGTTTGGTTAGTGATGAATGTTCTTTGCATGAGTTTCACACATGTACATCTCTCCAAGAATACAAAAACAAAATTCTTTGCAGAGACTTAATTATCCTTTCACCTTGTGTTAATTAGTATCATTACAATTTTCTCAAAGCCACCAACAAAGTTAAAGATGATAAACGATGGGTGATTATGACCTTAACGTGATGGAGATGTTTGGAGCCTCTAGGGATCATTAGTGCTACAGCAGGTTGTTCAGTGGTTTGTCCTCCTTGTAGATCAGCTGTAACAGAGAATTCATCTGAAAGGCAGTCTCCATCATCATTCTGTTGAATATCAAGGCTCAATAATCCTTACTAAGAATATCAGAAATCACACTTGGAGCCAGTCCTAAACTTAGTACACAAAACGTAAAGGTTTGAGCCCATGTTCAACACTAGCTGGATGATGTTCAAATGTAGGACAGATGCAGATGGAATAGCCCATTGTAATGAAAACAGAACCTTGAGAAATGTCAGTGCACTGGTGGGGAAGGAACTTAAGCTTTTGTGGGTAACTGAAAAGTTATAGACAAACTGTCACATAACTGAGTCCAGACCGTTGTTCTCTGTCTTACCTGGGAATTGGAGACGATGCAGGTGAATGAGGAGAAAATCAGATTCAGGACAGACAATGCAGATTTTTGTTTTTACACCTGGGACCTAAGTCTTTAACCGGGCATGGATATTTGAGGGATCATGGGATCCAGATTTTCTACACATGCTTTGTGAACTTATGACTACTTTGAGGTGTTGTAGAGTATGTGTATCTTGGGCTGTTGTTACATTAAAGTGTTAGTTGTGTCTATATTCAAATCTATTTATGTAATGTTTGATATAGGTGTTCTCCAGTGAAGTCCACATATCTCTCCTTTTATTCATGACTTATGAACAAGTTATCAAAGTGCAGTCAAAGCTTTGAAAGTACCCGTTTTAAGTATTGATTATAGTTGTCTTGGCAGATATATCACTAGATTAAATATGGAAGTGTCAGTGTGTTAAAAGTATAAATGAATCATGGAGATTACTATCATTATTTCCTTCAGAAACAAAGTACAATACTGAAATGAATTAACCATTTACTCCCTGTTTACAGGTGGAGTACCAACCCGAACCTACAGCTGGCGTCGGCACAATCACCCATTTACACTAACTTTCCTGGAGGAAGTATTGCGTTGTGTAGGCATGAATGAAGTCCACAAAGCAATCGTGCTGTTTTTGGAGACCGTCATCCAGCAGCCTAGTCCTCCTCGCATACAGAGGTAAGAGGATGTTTATGTGTTTTGGGTTTTTTTTTTTTTTTTTTGTCTTTCTGCAAATGTAGAAGGAAAATGTGCTGTTTGTTTAAATTTGTGAGGCTTTCCTGTTCATATTCCAGCATTCTTCACATCAAACTCACCCTCACTTTCCTCTTCATTTGCAATGCAATGTTGCATCTAGACTACAATCTTGTAGTTACACACTGTAATTCACTTGTGATGACAGCTCTAACGAGTGAGGATTGGTGACATTTTAGAATTTGCAATCCAGAAATGACATGACTTTCATGTAAAACATATTGCTGGTTATTTTGAGACATATATCTGATGCTGCCTTTAGGCAATAATATGCTCTCAAGGCAAATGCATTCACTCTCAATAATTTAACTTGTAATGTAAAGCAGTCAAAAAAATGGGATTCAGTTAAAAAATCTGTATGCATTTTTTGTGTTAATGTCTTTTTTGAGTGTGATTTTTTAATGTAATGTAATTTTGTGGGTGTACTTTAACTGTAGTTCATTTAAAAAAATATATGGAATTATATCTTGTATCTTTTGTATTTATATCTTGTATCTTTTGTATCTTTTTGTTGTAAAAAGGTGCTGTTTGCATTATTTAAATATTTTGCTAATATTGTGTGCTGCCCACTTGTAAAAAAAAATGTATATGGGAAATACACTCCAGTTCCTCAGTGTTTATGACAAATGATTTTTGTCTGAGTTTAGCTCTACACAAAATCTCATGGCCTCACTATGCACAAGTACAAAGAGATCGATAGCATGAGGTGTGTATTTTATTCTCTCTTTGGTAAAATCCATAATTGCATGTGGAGGATTAGAATTTGACCTCTGCATAAAGTAGAGTATAGCCAGTCTTCAGGTAACCCTGTTAGCTCTACTTGAAATGGATGATGGGTCTTCTTTTCCATTTGACATTGACAAGGCTGCTGTTTAGCCCCTGGACAGCATCTGTTTCACTGACAATAGAACAGAAACTATATCAACCTAACATATGAATAGACTGTTCTTGGAAGTGATATTTGAAGGCAAGATGTTGATCTGCAAATCCCAGATGTTGGATAGAATGTCTCTATAATGTGACACTTGATAAGAAACATTTGAAATATGTTTGGCAGAAAGTTGAATGTTGAGTTATTTTGTTTTTTGAACTGATTTTGAAGTATACTGTTGTGTTATCTGTGTGAATTTTATTTGTTTGATTGGGTCATATTGTTGTAATGTTTTGTTCTCAAATAAAGGAGAAACCTTTAAAAAGCAATGTTAAATTCAATTTTGAATATTTAAACTTTAATGCACATTAGACAGTCATGCAGAATGTTACAAACCCTGGTCTGTACTGTTTCATTTTCATATAACAATGTGTTCATTGTTCTTCTTTTACATAAAGCTCTCACTTTACCACAAAACTATGAAAATTAGAATAAACCAGTAAATCTCTTCAGTTATGGAAACAGTAACAGTTATCATCACTCCTCTTACACCATTAAAGAATAGATGCCTCACAGCCTATAGAGAACAAAGTGCTCAGTCTGCCTTCTAAGAGGCATATTGCATTTTTTACGCAAGTAGAACTGAAAAGGATGAAAAAAGTATAATCTTAAATTTAAAAACCTTGTTATCAATGTAAAGATATAACATCAAAGCAGAACATTTTGTAATACTATACTGTATCTATCTTCTGTCAATCCACTCCATCTCTCCTGTTTAGTACATGACAGGAATTGAAGGGTTTTATGGCAAGTCAGCATTTTCTTTTCTTTTATATTTTTTGTTTGTTGATGAATGTTTTTATTTCGTGAAATTATTTTTTTTCCATTAATACTTTTGACACTTTATGCATACTTCACTATAATGCATATTTAAAACCCATTCTTTAATTGTCAGTTTTTGATGTTGTAGCATAACCTCTTTCCCAGATATCCAATGATACACTTTGTTGTGTTCCTGTGAGATTATGGTATGCACTTATTTTGGCAATGCATCTCTCTTTCTAGGAGTCTGTATCGAGAGTTCCTTTTTCTGACACTGGCAGCAATGGGCAAGGATAATGTTGGCAAGTTGCTTTTTCCTGATATTTGCTTTATAGGTGCACGCTTTAACTGTTTTGCATAGACTACAACTGCGTATTCAAGAGATAAAGAAAAAAAATTTTATTCATCAAGATTTATGGATTAATTTACTTGGCATACATTGTGGTGTTAGTGTTTTTAAAAGAGAACCAAGTATTTTGGTATGATATCCTTTGCCATGTTAACATCCTAACAGAGCTTCAACCCGATGTTAGTTGGACTGAACCATTATATCCATCACAAGACCCTCTAATGATAGGAGAGGTTTAGAGTCACAAATTAACAAAACCTATACTTCTTTGAGGATGTGATAAGAAACCCAAACAGACATGAAGAAATGCGTATGAAATTCAAATCCAGGACTCTGGATCCATGAAGCAGCAATGCTGAACACTACGCTACCAAATTGCCCTTTTTGAAAGATTTTTTTTTTTTTTTGGTTATTTTAGTGGTTGCCTCACAGCAAGAGCTCCAAGAGCATGTGTGTGGTTTGCATGACCTGTTATTTCCCTGGAAATATTCTCAAGGTTCTCCTTTATTTCTCCCACATCTTAAAGAGTTGTGTTAGGTTAATTGGTGACTCTAGACTGGCCTGGTCTCACTTGTGGTGGGCTCTGCCTGCGTGGTCATCTGCTCCTGTGACTATAGGATGAAGCTGGTTTGAGTGTGGATGGATGGGTATTTTAGAATTAATGAAGGAGCAGCAAATGATAATGCACTTTCAAAACATTTGTCTTGTCTCTTTTTTTCAATTTGGATATTGGCTGAAGCATTGAACCTTGCCTTTAACTTACTATTTATGTTTTGTCATTTTTTTTAAAGTATACTTTTATATTTCTAAAAGGTAATACTTTTTTGTCTTTTCTGCAGCTGCTTTTGATAAAAAGTACAAAACTGCTTATAGTCGCCTTACCAGCTCACTTGGCAAGGAGGAACTTCGAAAGCATAGAGCTCAGCCTCCCAGTACTAAAGCCATTGACTGTCGAAAATCTTTTCTGGTACATTTGGACTGCTGATATTCTACCAGATTCAGAGATGAAGTTGTCAAAAGACTGGAAAAAGAAGGAAGCTTTCACTCTGAAGTCTCATCCCCATCCTTCCTAACTGACTAATGAGTATCCCATCCCTTTGGCTCCCAGTGTTCCTTCCATGTTTGGAACAAAGAGCAAAAACTAATAGGAACCTTTTATTTTTGTAACATTTTTTTATTTTGTAAGAATAGCTAAAAAGAAAGAACTTAGCTGTATATAGCTTATAATTTAATTCAAACTAAAGGTGTGTGCAAGGAGCCTCAAACGTAAGTGCACAAATGGCATTAAGACACCATCTAGTACAGTTTGCTAAATATTCTGTCTCTCATCTTCCCATTTAACTGACTTATATGACCTGGCACAGGACTTGTTTTTGCTTTCTTTCATACAGTATGTTAACAAAAGTTCATATTTATCTTAACATTATGTTGTTGTCTGTAATTGTCCTTGTCACACGACACAGTTGCTACCTCCAAATCTTGTTTTAAGAAATACTTACGCTATTTAAAAAGTACTTTTAGACTCCACTGTAGGTATAGTCTTTTGTAATAAGTGCTGTGAATTCTTATCTGGTTCTACTATATTTGAATTTTGAATAAGACTACAACTGCCTAACTATACTTACCTTGTGCTTGGTTACAGTAATAGGTATGTGTTCTTAGGTGGAATGAAAAGTTAACAGCCAGACAGTTTTGTAGCTTAAATATATTTAACTATTGATTTAAAAAAAACATTGCAGAAGACGTACTCCATTTGTTACCAAAGTCATAATGTCCTCAAATGGACCACCATCTACTGTGTAATACATATATCTTCACTTTCAGAGGTTACTGTCTAATTTCTAACACCATTATTTATCCAAGGTTTGTTTAGTGGTCTGATTTGTATCTCTTCTCTCTTGTACCATTATGTCAACTAACATTTCTGAGCCCTGGAGGCCCTTGTCTGTGAAGGCTAGTCTTGTGCCAGATGGGATCTCATAAATCATTTTGTTTTCATGACTAACCTTAATATGGAGTGCTGGCAGATGTTTTCAGGAATGCACCTATATTCAGTAGCCATTTACAAAGGAGTTGCAAAAAAGGTCCACATTTTTCAATTATATGAATTGTTTTTACGAAACAACACTGTCTTTCAGACCCCGATTTTAAATTATTGAGCTTTCAGTTATAATAAGAAACTGTTTGACATAGGTTAAAAATAATCCATATAGTTTGGGTCCAATCATCAGAATTTTAAAGTTTTAAGTGTATGGCATTGCATCAATAATTGTTTACATTTTTAAACTTTTTCTTTTTTGGTGGATCTTGATTTCAGTTAGAATGTTCAAGATCATCTGCCTAACCAGGTATGTTTTTAATTAGGAAAAAACTAAAGTCTGAAAAATGCATATATATTGTAATATAGTGTCAAAATTACTGCCCTCTCCATATAGAGGAAATTTTCTTAAATCGCATTCTAACACACAGTTTTGACTCGGTTAGTGGCCATGTCATACGAGGTGAGACACAAAACTAACCAGACCGGGCTTGGGGCTTTCCTGGAAAACCGTCCGGAGGTCAGCCGAACGTGAATCATAGAACTATATTCCCTCCTACACGCCCTCACAAACCACCAACTGGCTAAGTATATCCTGTGAATAGCCCAGTCCGTATTTGCACAACAATTGCTACACAAGTTGCCGTAGAAAAAAATCATACGCGAATCAACATCAAATTTCTCGCGAATTTTCTCGTTTTCCGTAAAGCAGTTTTTGACTGACAAAAACATTCCTGTCCTCGATCATTGTTATTATTTGCCTGATTTAGCTCCCTGTGATTTTAACTTGTTCACGAAACTCAAACGTGACCTGAAGGGAACACATTTTTCTTTAATGGATGAAGTGAAGACAAAAATGGCAAGCCTGTTGAAGAGCCTCAAGCAAGAAGACTTCCAGCACTGTTTCAATCAATGGAAGATGCGTATGGAGCAATGTAGAGACTGGAAGGTGGAGTATATAGAAGGTGACAATGTTTAGAATGCTGTAATTCATCAATAAATTTTTTTTTTTTTTTTTACCAATCCAGTTACTTTTGTGTCTCACCTCATATATTGACTGTCTAGATAATAATTTTACTTGAGCTTTGAAAACAAAAATGTCATCTTGTGGTATATCTCTGTGGCACTATGAGGAGATAGGAAGCCTTGTTTGTACCTCTAGGTCCCAATTTGATACCAGCACTGAGTTGACTAATAGGGAGAAGATTTGAGTTCAGTCTGTCGTCAAATCTCAAATTCAATCATGTTTGCACCTTCATAGCCTCACCATGATCCTAGCCATAATTCAAAAGCAAACCTGAAGAAAAACCACTTTGTCCTAAACTGTGCATACACGGAGTAGATTCACCAAGGTGTAAGTGAGGTCTGAACGAATGAAAGCGATAAAACTTCCGGCAGTTCACATATGGCATATCTAACAAATGGTAACTGGCTGTGAAGTTCCAAGTGGAGGTTGCTTTTACCACTCTAAAGTGAGGTTTGTGTCGATTCACCATAGAGACTGCCTTAAACACTAAGGTTGGCAACCTCAAAAGTATAAAACTGTCTTTGTCAAGTCCCACCTATTAAAAATTTTATTTTCACTTTCATGTCAAGCTCCCCAGTGCTGTCCTGAAACCTGTCAACATATGTTCACCTCAGAGACCAATCCCACCCCCTCCTCCCAAAAAAAGCAAATTTTCAAAAAAAACTGAATACTGAACAGTGGCCCTATGTAGATATTCAACTACTTTACAGTATGCTTGTCTATTTTTGTAATAAAATGTTAATTTTGCTGAAATGATTGTTTTATGTTGTTATAATGTTAAACAGTATTGAAAAATGTGAACAATGCTTATTCACTGAACTTAGAAAAAGAAGCAAATGTAAGACAGTTTTATTTTTTTAACTATTTATTTGAGCTTTATTTTGTAATTCTGTTTGTGCTTTGTTACTGTAATGTATATGCTAGCGACTCGAGATGTTAATTCCATTAATGTACAGTCACTGACCGCTCCTGTTCTGGATACCAAACAGAACTTGTTGTCAAAGATGTTAATTGCTCAAAGCACAGTGGACATAACAATTTAACGCCCCCTTCTTCCTCCGATGTTATGTCATTTAGTGTTTAGATCTTTGGCTTGAGCACATGGCTAGTTATTCCACTGCTGGTGTCCACGAATTTCCCACTTGCAGCTTTGTGATACAGTCCTGTAAAACGATTTCTGAAGAGATGTGTTTGTAAGGGTCCTCCGTCTGCCATATATTCGATGTGAGCCCCCATCACATGACTTGGAGCAGTCACTGGCATATATCTTGTGCTGTGCAATATTTGTCAAACAATGGTGTTTTTACTGAAGGCTCGAGAATTTTACTGTACATCACCCTACTGTAAATAAAAAGCCAGCTCACAATTTACTTCTTGTGGTCTGTGTGCTTCCATTTCAGTCTCGGTGCACAGCTTAGACATTTGTAAACCACCTACATTTCAGGAAATATCCTATAATCAAAATTAATTCACGAAAAAAGATGGGTTTTTTTTATCAACATATTCACATGTTGTGAAAAGGTTATTTGACTTTCTTTATTCTGTTATAGGTGCATACATTCATTATCAGCAGTCACACTAAATGAAAATAAAGTCCATCGTGGTACCTTGTATGGCTCGAGATGGCTGACGAGTCTAATCTTGGAGTTACAAACCTTAGGAGGGTGGGAACAGAAGATTCTGTTTAGAAGAAGCGCTGTACTCTCTTCCCTCTGCTTCCATTTCAGGCTTATGTTTGTCTCTACAGAGTGGCACTCATTCTCAAAATAAACTGTCATTTAGTGAATCGTGGTGCCATGTTTCATGGTTAAGTTCTCCCAGCTAGCGATATTGATCCTGCCTTTTGTGAAGTGGGCCTTCAGGGTGTATTTAAACAACTTTCTCCTGCCTAATTTGCCTTCCCTTAACTTCACTGGGACTATAAGCCTCTGGGGGGGAATAGTAGTCTTGGCACTTTTATGAAATAGTCTGTCAAGTGCATTTGGTTCTGCTGGATCAGAGCTTCTATGGTGGTCATCTCTACATCAGTGAAGGCACTATAAATTGGAGGGGCTGTCTTTCCTGTTGATACAGAAGCCTCTCTGCTGAAATGTGTTTACACAGACTGGGCAAGACCACCCTGACATCACCGCTGCTGGGTCCTCCCTCTGCCCTTATCTTGAGCTCAGAGCGAGAGCGTACTGGTTTGTATGAGGTGGCTTTTTGTAAGAAGTATTACAATTAATCTTTTTTTTTGCTGGTTCCTGTATTTTCTTGCCTGCTTATTTACCTTTGAAATTTCTGTATTACAACGTGGTGTTGGTTTTTTTTTTGCTATTTTAAGCATTGTGCCCTGGTTTATAAATTCGTTGTTGCACATTCTGATTACAAGCCAGGGGGTTGAGTGTTGGACATTTTTTTTTTTAAGATTCGAATTATTAAACTAGTGTTCCCAAGTTTAAAAGCCTGATGTATTTTGTCTGGATCAGGCTGGACTGGGTGAGACTGATCTGGACTGGTTAGTGAAGGCACTGGCCTGCCTTTATGGGGGCTTCTGGAGGCCTCAGTCCCTTTTTATCAGGTTTGTGACTCCTCCACATAACACAACATACATCAAAAAATGAACAGTGCAGATAATCACTGCATATATTCATGATGGCCACTGCGGCGACAAATAAGGCCTGCCCATAAAACAGCGTTACGTGAGTAGGTCTTCACAATGTCAGGGAAGAGCTGGGACATCCAGTGAATGGTTCTGGGGGCCAACGGCTGTGGAATCTTCTGTCATCTGGGACTTTGATAGTCAAGATTGAGATATACTAGGACAAGGAGGACACAAACAACTTTGATGCATTTATTTACAACCAGCAAAAATAAAAATATTTAAAAATTGCAGTGCAAAATTCTTCCAATAAATAGTCTATCAAAACAGTGCATTTGTGTAAATTAAAAAAAATCTAAAATATCCAATAAATACTTTAAAATGGAAAATAAAAGATTAAGAATTGGCTTGATTTTTCTCCCTTGAGCTGTGGTGCGTCTCTCTCACTATAGGCCCATTTATATACGGGCGTAGACGGCCACAGAGGATGCACACTCTGGTCAGTTTATAGTTCAAGTGTATGACACTGCGCAGTCACAGAATGCCCGTTTTTACTTTCTCGTATAGGGGAAGTAGTGTAATCCTCCAAAAATTCCATTTTTAGATTTTGATGAATCTCGATGTTTTAGAAGTCCGACTCCAAAGATACCATTTTTGGAATTATGTCTGTGTGGGTGTGTAAACATGATGACTTGAGCACGCTTTCACTTAGGTCAACCACATTTTACATACAAGTATTGGGTACAAAACGTAGCTTTCTATCTCATATTGGAGTATATGAGGGGAGACCACTGCTGATTTTTTTTATTTGCCTTTACATATTGATCTTGCCCAAACTTTCATCTTTGTCCAGTGTTTCACCATGAATTTGTGAACATTTAGCCATCTCTACTTTTAATGGATTGTTTAGGTGCAGGTAGCGACAAATCACTTCACACAGTCATTACCCAAATGAGCATGTCATTTTTTCACCTCCACCCATTCTTGATTTTTCTCTCTTCTTCTCCCCCAATTCATTCTTGCTACTTAGGCCCTTGTTATCCTCATCAGTAAGAGCAATTGGCCAGTTTTCCATTGGCCACTCAGCTTTCTGCCAGTGCACAGACTTATAACTGTGGGCCTCTGCTAGCAGTCCAGACTGGAATCTGGTTCAAGCATCATATTTTCAGAGATCATTTACATCTCAAAGGCTTTGATAGAAGTAGATCCAGCAGAATTCTTCTACCTTAAGGGTGAATCATATACTCGAAGACACAAATGGAACTTATGGGGAAGTCCATTTTGGACTGAAACCAGGACACACTTCTTTATGCATAAGGATGTGGGAAACTGGAACAACCTACAGAGATAACGAGTTGAAGTAGAAACCTTGACAACCTTTAAGAAGCATCTGGATGAGATATTGGGACAGTTTAGTTATTAGCTAAACAAACGAGTCTGATGGACTGAATGGTCTCCACTTGTTTGTCAAATTTCTCAAGTTCCCACTGCATAGGACATCAAAATGGACAATGGAGCAATTGGGAACATTTTTGAAGTGCACAGCAGGTATGGTGGTGTGGGGCCACAGGTCTCCTTACTGCGAAGCAGCAGCATTACCACCGTGCCACCCAGCGCATTCATCATCTCTTCTCATATACACACACACATTTCCATGTTGCCTGCAGCTCCTGTGTCTTTGCAGTGTATGAAGCTGTTGTAAACATCAGAAGCTAAAAATTATCGTGAACACATTTGAGAGTACAACTCTTCTCTAGCGTTTGCTTCCATGGGTGCACAGATAACTCAACCTCCTGACCACGGACCATACTGTTTTAAAATACACGGGCAAATTTAATCACCAAATCTCTCTACACTAACATTTCTACCTCTCCAGGATATGGACAGTTGTATATTTTTGACAGTGCAAGCTACTACAGTAAGCTTACAAAATAAAGCAAACTGCATACAGCGAAAATGTACTTCTCCAGCTAAATTCCATGCTCAGAACCATCAACCTCTTTGCTAAATCATACAAACACATGCATGTAATCGCTTAGTCCAATCCAACAGCATCTGTATGAATGGTTTTCAAGGAAAACCCTGGGCAGGATTTACGGCGATACAATGCCCCCACATTGCAGCAATTTTCGTCGGAGAAGATGGCGAACCGCCTGCCAAGAGGGACATTTGCATCTATCCCATAGGCAACTCCTGTAAAACAGATTTCCACACTCAATATGAATTGCGATCCTATGGTTTACTCACTTTTATTCCCATATGGAGACATTGGCTGGCACAAAGATTTACAACATGTGCCCGATAAAAGAACTGCCAAGCAAATAAGGCTTACTCAATGCCAATTTTACGCGTACAGATTAGCAATGAGGAGTACATTTAGTATTTTGCACTCCAGCGGCAAACTATTCCAACAGTACATCATAGATGCGTATGTTAAAACAGAGGGCGCACATCTCAACTATCTCAGATTACATCAACAAGATCTGCTCGTGGAACAGTACAAAGGACTATCAGATGCACTGCAAGCAAACGCTAAAAATAATGTACGTGTAGGCAAAATGATCAGATTAGGGGAGACTGGGGGTGGTTGCAACACTCTTTGCATTCCTCTCATTTACTCAGACTGTTTGGACTACACCAGCCAAATTTGTATACTATAAAACTTACATCTGTCTGCTAATTACCCATAGTACTTGTAGTTAATTATATATTTTACATATCCTGCACAATATTGATTTGAACTGAAGAAGTCAGATGTTCCAACACATATAAGGGACGGTTGCAACATGTTAAACATATATTGAATTTCAATAATTAACCTTTGCTTTTTCTCTGAACTTGCATAGTACTGTGTAAATCTACAATTATACAATAATAAAGTAGATTTTTATTCATATTGAAAGTTCTGTATGTGTGTCACACGGGATTTTTTAAAAATGCATTTATTGTCCAAACATGGATCTGCTTTAAAACATGTCAAAAAATATTGAATACAAAGTGAATTTAAAGTCACCCCAACAATTCTACTGGCTCTCAGGATAAATCTGCCAGTTACTAGAACAATTATAATATAATTCTTACTAATTAACAGTATTTAAACATATTTATTGTACAATATTGAGAATACCAAATACAACCCAAATAAAGTTGCACAGATATTCCTAAACAGTGGCTAATCACCCCTCATATAAAGTACCCCACATCTATACTGACTAACAGTAGAAATCGGCCAGTTAGAAGAACAATTTTGGGAACTGGCTTCCAGTGAACCTTTCTACAAACAAGAGCAAAATAATAGAACTCTTTTAGTCAGATTCACAGTTGTGGCAGGTGTAATCACCACCTCCGGGTGTGCAGACTTTATGTTGATGCCTTCTATTGACAGGTGGGATGGGCGATTGTCAAGAATTAAAAGAACTTTGGAATCTGAGGAACTCTGTGTAGCTCAAAGTGTTTCAAGTAAACAAGAAAGTCAGCCTCTTGCATCCACCCAGATGTGTTGGCTGTCCGAATACAGCCAGGTGGGCCACCCTGAACAAAATGAGATTTGTAATGCACACGTGGGAAAATGAACATTGGGGGTATGGAGTTACCAAGTGTATCGATTGTACAAGCTAGTGTGACAAGTGTGCCTCTTTCTGCTGAGGTAGCTGCACCAACTTGCCTGTCACCACGTCTTGCCACAACCCTGTCGGGAGTTTGAACAATTGTTATCCCAGTTTCATCCAAGTTCCATATGTTTTGTGACTGAAACTTGTGTTTGTCCAAAACCTGGCTTAAACTTGTTAAAAAAAATTAACACGTTTCATTAAAACTGGTTGCCCTCGAAAGGCTTGTGGCTTGAGGACGTCTTATTGAGAGAGTTGGGTGCCGTTTTAAAAAACCATTAAACCAGTCAACACCAGCCATACAGGCCTCATTCCACTGTGAGGGAAAGTTGCACTTATAGTGAGAGGCGAGTTGAAATGCAAGCCTATGAACCTGAAATAAAATGTTATAAAATGTAAATAGTTATTATCTTTCACTTTTTACCGATATTACCCTAACCCTCTCACCCTCTTTATACATTTCTGTTGAGAAATTACCGCTTTAGGACTTAACCCATAATATAAGTCTGCTGCCCTTTGTTCTCAGAAGACCAAGAGAGGAGTCTAAAACAGGATTTACACTCTTCTGATGGTCCAGTACCCTGCACGTGGTAACTTATCTGATCCCTCACTTGCAAGCTTCTCTCTTTTCTTATGGAATCGAAATAAGGTGGTATGACAGATGGAAAAGTCCTTGGCGACTGCCCGGACTGTCCTGCCCTGCCCTCATTCCTAATTACGTTTGAGGCTTGTTCCAAAATTTCGAGGGGAACCCCTCGGTTAGTAACACTCTTCCTCACTCTTGGCATACTGGAAAACACAGAATATTATTTCTATTTTTAGATCCATAAACTACAGTTAAGCTGTATAGCAGTATACTTCGGACTTAAACTGAAAAAAAAAATGTGCTGATGCTGAACTAAAAATGTTAAAAAGTAATGACATGTAGTCTATTTCAATATGGCTGGTTGGCTTGGGGACGGTTGTGCAACCGTCCCTGACCTGCCAGCCATGACAGAGCACCATGTGCTAGCTATTCAAAGAGTCAGGGAAACATGCTAACAATACTTTTTAAAAGTCAACACCACAATGATTTGAACTAGGTAGGTTTTGATTAATTAAAATAAAAGCTATGGACAGCAAGTCAAAAAAACAACTTGCAAAAAAAATTACTTTCATACCTTCAAAACAGTTCTTTTAATAAATGCAGCAGCAGATGATGAAACGGTATAGTTTCTCTCTGGTGGAGAGAGGGCCTAACTGAGCATGTGCAGTATGAGTATCATCACTCTAGCATGTTTCTAATTGGAGAAATAAGACTTGTGGACGGTACGGGAGACTGGGGACGGTTGCAACATTTCCAGGAAGTCCAAGATACATGCAACAAAACTATCAGGATGCCATGGCCATAGTACGGAAATTCGGAAAGCCTGATTTATTTATCACTTTCACCTGTAATCCTGCTTGGCCGGAAATTCTACATGAACTGTCGGATACCCAAAGACCAGAGCACAGACCTGATACCAGTCTGCAGCTACGGTCAGTTGTACGTGGCTTTTTCTAGGGTTAGATCTTTCGACTCTTCTGTCTTCTCCACCAAAACACCTATGCACAACTGCATCTTTCAAGAAATGTTTAATTCCTTTCTCACCGGTTTTCCGTTCCTATTCTTACACCGCCGTATGCTACGGCGGGCGTCGACTAGTTTGTTTATTAAAATGGCAACTCTTTGAGCGGTGGACCCGCTACTCCGCACTGTCAGGACTTCACCCACTCATAGCGACGCTGGTGTTCGAGTCTTTGGGACTGATGGCTATTTGACATTGGCTCGCTTATCCTGCCCCAGCCGAGTTAATTTTTCTGACTTCATTAACAAGATTGAAAGCCCGATAAGCATGAAAGCAAATCTAGGGTTGGTGTTGGGGTGCAGAGTTTTGTGAATGATGTACTCACTTCACAAGATCACATTTTTTTAGTCCGAATATAAAAACGCAGTCCACCTTAAGAGCCAGTCCTATTTCTCCAAAATTATAAAAGAATGCTGGTAATCCAAAACTTTTATTCTCAACTATTGATTGTCTTCTAAACCCAACTCGGTGGAATGCCTTCGAAATATTACATGTGAAACTTGAGTCTTGTTTAATATATTTTAAAACACAAAATTAAGGCTGGAAATATAGAAACATCTCTCCCAAGTTAAATTGAATCACAGCATTTCCTTTTAATTAAGTTAAATTCTTTTACTGAAACAGATCAACAGGAACTACGTAGAATAATTTCCCAAATGAAATCCTCCACCTCCGTCTTTGACCCAGTGCCAACACTGGGTGAACTCCTCATTAGATACGGGGGGTTTTCTTGACGGTCTTCACAACACATCGTTCCATGTTTTTTTAGGTGTTTATCTTACACATTTAGTAACGTTCATGCTTAATATTTTCCATCAGGTGTGGAAAATTCTTCAAATGGGTTGAGTGGATCAGAACACCGTCAGTTCCCCGAACATCTCGGCTTCATTTTTCCGTATTACGTGGCTAAATCTGTCACCTTACTACAGCGTGGCAATCTTTGGCTGCGTTTCTCATTTTTAATCCAATACACCTTAACGTGCACACTCGGGAGGGGTGAAGGGGTCTGGTGAATTTAGCATACAACTTTGCCTTATTTTTTCTTTCCCCGGCAAGGGCGCCTAAATGCCCAACTTCAACCCAACTCAATACCCAAAAAAAAAATAAATAACTGACCGACTATGCCACCCAGTAAGGGAAGGGAACTGGGATTCAAATTAGCCAACTCCAAAGTGTTTCGAAGCACAGGTTCTTTTATATACAGGGATAAGCAACAACCACATCGGATAGACAATCTTTTTAAAGAAAAAAAAATTTTAACAAATCATTGGACACGAGCCCAAATGCAGCGCTTGCGCAGATGCTCGCGAGTTCCCGCCTCTGTCGATTATCTTCGCATCCGTGTAAAGATAAAAGCTCCACAGACTTTCCTCATTCAGTTCGACGCCAAATCCACCAAGAGTCCTCCACATGAGCCCGTCTCAAGGGGCGGCTTCCCACGCTGCTCCATCAGCTCCTAAAACGACACACACGGTGCCAGACAAGGCTCTCCTCTCGAATCAACTTGAATGAGCACAAGTAGTTAAGATCGGAGTCTAAATCATCCCAGTCCAGGGGTTCTCAAAGTCGGTCCTGGGGGCCCACTGTGGATTCAGTTTTTTGTTCCAGCCAGATTCATAATCAATGACAGCAGCTAATTAATTGAGCTCAGTGTTATTTTTTCCTCTTCGCTTATTCTACATTAAGAAAGCACAGTAGCACGATGTTTACATTAGCAAAATCAGAAATATTTCTAAATGTCTTGTAATAGATTTAAAATGCTTTAGTTGCTTTCATTATATTTTATCCTCTCTGTGCAGTTTGCTCCCTTCATTGTAGGTTATTAAGGACAATTAAAAACGAGCAGAGCAGACACCCAGGCAAACGACACCGAATCATGAAAGGCTGCAACTACTTTAGCGTTTGACCCACTAATTAGACAACAATGGCCTAAACACCATAAAAAAAACAATGATAATCAAGATGAAAGTATTGTTAAAAAAAAAAAAAAAAAGATTCCCATATTGCTTATATATTTTTACCAAATCTAGTTTTCTAATTTCTATATCGCTCCCAAAGCACAGAATCTGGGCAATAACAGTTCACTTAATTACCCCAGGAGTCCAATTAAAAACAGAATCTGGTTGGAACAAAAACTTGCAGCCACAGGGGGTCCCCAGGACCGACGTTGAGAACCCGGGCCTTACCCCAGTCAAAGACAGCATTGAGGATACTCACATCTTCCGGGCTTCGACCAAGTGGAAACCCGGACAGCATGAAGTCAATTGGACACACCAGTTAAATGATTCCCGATCTCCGCTCGCTGCGCCTCTCTCCTTCACGCTGGGCGTACCGTCGGTCCTGGATCCTGTCAATTGAAGGCAATGCAGTAAAACAATCTCCTCCAGCTGTCTGCGCTCCTTGAGTGCGACCGAAAAACCCGCACCATTCAAGCCAGAATCCCGACTTCTCCGAACACTGCTGGCCGATCCTTTTAAAGTAGAAGTCCTGCCTCCTAATTAGTCCCATTGCGGAACATGTGACGCAAGCTAAATTAAATCCCAAAGTGATAGGTGAATGTCACTCCAAAAAAAAAAAAATACCAGAAATACAAATACCATAAATTTGTGATAAAACTAAAAAAAAACACATTTGAAATAATCCCCTCCTCACCATCCAATAATATAGTGACAGATTATAAACCATATTTAAATTATCATCCTATACAATGTGAAAAAAACCCCCAAAAAACAGCACACAAATCCCTCACATCTCCGCCGGTCACATAAAGAACTGGGGGAGAAAAAATAAAATTCTGTTCAGCTGCAGCATCCCATCTCTGGTCAGGGTCAGGCCAGAGAATCTCATCACCATTGCATGCAATATGAGCTCTGGCCAGGCAGTTTTTTGGGGGATGACTTCTTGCATTTTCTGGAAAATAAAACACTGCAAGTATTAACTGTAAAGCCATACACTTTACAATAGGACCATACAGTAACTGTTAAACAGTGCAGTATTTCAATGCCTTTCAAACCACATACAGTACATTCCAACAGAGAGAACATCTCAGTACAAATCAGTGTACAGTACTCTATAGTTAAAGTAGAGCGCAGTATGTAAATGACCTACATATTTTCTTTTCTGAGGGTACATATTATAGAAGCTACTGTGAAGAGGCTCAGGTTTGGTTGCAATCTTTGACTGGCTTCTGCTATCAACATGCCTTGCACAAGGACATGGTCAACAAGAGTGGCATGAATCACCTTTGAAACCATTTCTCTCCTTGCTCTTGCTCATATTTTCACACCCTCTTCCACTTCCCCTGCTTTGTCCTCTTCCTCTTTTTTTCTCCTCTGGCGGTTGATCCATTGTTCCAAAAAAAAGTGAACTGACCCATGGGCCTTTTATCTGTCTATCCTAAGGCTACAACTGGTATGTGAATAATTTTCGATTGGTAGTGTTTGTATTTGGGGAGTTGTGTGCTAAATGTGTTCCAGCTTTGCTGACTTGAGTTAATGATATTGAATCCAGTGCTTTCTAAATGACCCCATAAACCAAAGATGCTTGAAGGGATTTTTGTGTAGAGTTTTGCACAAAAGGTGAAATGAATGTGAATCCTGTAACAATAGGGCATTACTGTTTGTAGTTTCGGGAAATGAGTTTGCGATTTGGTAGATGGCAGTATGGTTTAAGAATTTTCGTTAAGTTTGGCAACAACAGGTTTCCATCCAAGGAGTTTTTGCGAAAAAATATTTAGCGCTTCAAATTTTTTACCGATATAGCTGATGGAAATGCTAATTATCGATAAAATGTTGTACATGTCGACATAATATTTTTCCGTTTAACTTTAGCGCATAAATTCCATATCGATACTTCAGATGTCGCAAAAACTACATTGGAAACAGTTTTTGTCGGAAAAAAGGGCTTTAACGCAAATAAATGTGTCACATTTTCATCACGTGCAATCAAAACGAGAATGGCGGAGCGGTTCGCATGGTCTGATGAAGAGAGTTTTTTTTTTGATTAAACGTCGTTATTTTGTATTAATTCAAATTTCAGTTTTAATTAAAAACCTTAAGGGAAGCAGGTTAATTCAGTTGTTATCGCACAGTGAAGGGATGTTGAAAGGTAGGCTCACCTGTACAGATCCGATGCTGCAAACACAGCTGCATCATCGGCACTTCCAGGAGTGCCAACGCAAATGTCTCGTATCATGCACCTGTCATCAACAAGGGCCTGGAGAACAATAGATGGCCACCCTTTGCGATTAATGTAATCGCGGTAGCCTTCCGTCGGGGGAAGAATAGGCACATGCGTGCCATCCAGCGCACCGTAAATCTGTGGCACAAGATGCACCAAGGAATTGCGGTATGCAATTTCATTGGCCTCCGCTTCAGTCGGAAGTCTGATATAACGCCGCATTAATTTTTCTTTAATAGCGATGCACACAGCATATACACATCGATGGACGGTAGTTTTACTAACCCCGAAAGTTTCTCCAACTACTCTATACTCGGCGCAGGTTGCCAGCTTGTAAAGGGCGATGGCAATCCGCTTTTGGGTTGGAACCGGTGGTCGGTGGCAACCTGTGATGGGCGCAACATCAGGACTGATGAATCCACACAACATCTCAAACGTCGGCCGTGTCATTATAAAATGTTGCAGCCAGAGATTTTCTGTGAAGTGTCTCTCCACCACCTCCTCCCAGAAGGTCTTATTCCGTCGTCTCTCCCATACCCGTGGGTTTCGTCGCACTGGGGTACTTTCTTCGAGCTCTAGGGCTATCAGACAAGCAACTGCTTCATTCTGCTGTCGTCTTCGGATATTATGTACAATTCCAATTATTTGTGAAACTGAAATAACAGTAAGCTGGCAAATTTCAAAAAACTGTCTGAATAATCTCTCCATTTCTTTGTTTCTTTGTTTAGTGGAGGGGGTGTAACGTGGAAAACAAAAGGTAGATAATTTGCGACATACACAAAATTATGTATGGAAACGGCTCAAGGGCAGATTTTTTTCGCGATACAACAAAAGTTATGCGACAGTTCGTTTTGGGGGGGGGGGGGTGACGTCATCACGCACACCATTTTATCGATAAAAAGCCAGTTTGATGGAAACAGGCTGGAGACAGCAAATTTCGCACATTTCTTTTACGTATATTCTGTTTGTCGATAACAAAACGTCGCAAAAAACTGGATGGAAACTTAGCAGTGTGTAAGTGATGGAGGAAGAGCTGTAACCCGTGAGTGGCAGCCTTTTCAGCAGCTCCGTGTATGACTGTATATGTGAATTTCCCATTGGGATTAATAAAGTATCTATCTATCTATCTATCTATCTATCTATCTATTTTTCCCTCCCTTCTTGTTGTTCCACCTTCACCCCAAATCCAGCATTTTGTAAGTACTGTATTCTTTACAAATGGCACCCTTTACTCCCATTATCCCACACATTTTGTTTATTTTATCAGTACTTTAGCTTCAGCTTCACAAACTCGGATATCGATATCCACAGCAGACCGTGTCCATGGCAGTCATTCGCTTCAACACCTTTATGCCTAGGAACTCACGAGAAGCACACGTATTAACACCCAGAATTTACAGGCGAAATAAAATCGGATTGACTTCCAATAACAGATCCAATCTGCAAATAGTCTGTCCAGTTTGAATACTCGTCAGTCCTGAATGTGAGTCTGAATGTGTAACAGCTCCGATAGTTTACTCCACCCACGCAAACCTAAAATGACTGCGACCATGCAGTTCGGCTGTGTGTACAGATTCGTGATTTGAAGTTCCGGCGCATAAGCAGCTGATCCAGCCTGTCCAGACGTAATGTCTTTAGAGAAGTCTGTTAAAAATGATATCATTCCATAAAATCTTTCCTTAATATATCGATGCAAGGAGAAGTCAAGCAAAATGACACCTTTTATTCATTTATTATTATTTTATGTTATAGTTGATTATTTTTATTTTAATTAAAATATTTAATTATAACATTTATTCTATTTTATTATGAATTATTATTTATTTATTTGTTACATTTTGCCTGAAGAAGGGGCCTGAGTTGCCTCGAAAGCTTACATATTGTAATCTGTTCAGTTAGCCAATAAAAGGTGTCATTCTGCTTGACTTCTTATTTACGGAAGCGTATTAGGGCCACAGTGAAAACGGCTAACACAGTACAACACCCCACTACTACTTAATATATCGAGTAACAATTTTCCACTCCGGTATAACAGATTGATTTTTTATCATTAATCATGCAGACTTAAATCGACTATGGACGATGGAAGTAACCAAAGAGGATCTGTAGCTGAAACTACAGTTGGACTTCCTTCACAATCCAGTAGACCGAGATTGAACCCGTGATAAGAACCCAGCCATCCAAAACTAATCTCACTTTCTTAATGACGTTCCCAACCATAGACATAGAATTACTAGACGCCTCATGACCAGCAGCATCGTACGTCAACGTCGCCGCCATATTGTGAGTGGCACTGCTGTGGAGTGAAGTAATGAATAATGCGCTGCTTGGGATTGTATAAACCGCTGTACGCTCCAAACCAGATCACAGGGATTACATTTCATGGGTAAAGCTGAACAGTTGTTTTGGTTATATTTGGCCATTAGAAAATCCCGCTTTATAATCTTAACTTTAGCTACGCCGGACTAACCTAGCAAAGCTATGCATTTATGTGCTCAAGTGAGCCTCCAAACGTGACCCCTGGCATTCACACCAAAGAGTTCAATCTTTGTCTCATCAGACCAGAGAATTTTCTTTCTCATGGTCTGAGAGTCCTTCAGGTGCCTTTTGTCAAACTCCAGGCGGGCTGCCATGTGCCTTTTACTAAGGAGTGGCTTCCATCTGGCCACTCTACCATACAGGCCTGATTGGTGGATTACTACAGAGATGGTTGTCCTTCTGGAAGGTTCTCCTCTCTCCACAGAGGACCTCTGGAGCTCTGACAGAGTGACCATCGGGTTCTTTGTCACCTCCCTGAGTAAGGCCCTTCTCCCCTGATCACTCAGTTTAGATGGCTGGCCAGCTCTAGGAAGAGTCCTGGTGGTTTCAAACTTCTTCCACTTACGGATGATGGAGGTCACTGTGCTCATTGGGACCTTCAAAGCAGCAGAAATTTTTCTGTAACCTTCCCCAGATTTGTGCCTCGAGACAATCCTGTCTCAGAGGTCTACAGACAATTCCTTTGACTTCATGCTTGGTTTGTGCTCTGACATGAACTGTCAACTGTGGGACCTTATATAGACAGGTGTGTGCCTTTCCAAATCATGTCCAATCAACTGAATTTACCACAAGTGGTCTCCAATTAAGCTGCAGAAACATCTCAATGATGATCAGGGGAAACAGGATGCACCTGAGCTCAATTTTGAGCTTCACGGCAAAGGTTGTGAATACTTATGTACATGTGCTTTCTCAATTTTTTTATTTTTAATAAATTTGCAAAAACCTCAAGTAAACTTTTTTCACGTTGTCATTATGGGGTGTTGTGTGTAGAATTCTGAGGAAAAAAATGAATTTAATCCATTTTGGAATAAGGCTGTAACATAACAAAATGTGGAAAAAGTGATGCACTGTGAATACTTTCCGGATGGACTGTATATGAGAGGGAAGAGAATTCCCGAGCTGAGGAGCACTATGAGAGACGCTCGAGCTCCCATTGAGCAGAGTCTGACGTGCGGTACAGAAAGTACAGCTGCAGGTGAGGATCTGAGTGAGCGAGAGGGAGTGTCAGTCTGTAGGAGATCAGTGAGGTTGTGGAGAGCTTTAAATGTTAAGAGCGGTATTTAGTATTGTATTCTGTAGTTAACAGGGAGCCAGTGAAGTTGAGAGCGAATAGGTGTGATATGTTCAGTGGATTTAGAACAGCAGGATATTATCCTGGCAGCAGAATTTTGAAGAAGTTGTAAGCGATGCCTAAGTTTTTGTGGGATGCCAGATAAAATAGCATTACAGTAATCTATACATGAGGTGACTCGGCCATTAACCAATACTTCGGTACTGTGTTGCATAAGAACAGGACGAAGTCTAGAAATGTTTCGGAGATGGAAGAAGGCAGTCCGAGAAATGTTAGTTATTTGGGAGGAATTATTTAATAATAATATAATATTCACGCCCACTTTACTCCGGTCTGCAGCAATATCTATTTGGGGCAACACAGTGAATGCGGCGTCTATCTATATACTGTATGTCTCTGTTCCCAACAGTCCGGCTTAATGCAAGTGCTGACGGGAATGCATGTTCTGTGTCATCAGTGCCTTTCGAATATGTTTACAGCGCATGCACAAGAACTGCCCCAATCACGAGTCTGGACTTGAGTCGTATTCGAGTGCTTTGAATTCAAACTCTATCGATATCTGCAAACGAAAACTTGTCACTGATGATTCTCTCATTTATCATACAAGTACAACACAATAACAGCATATTTATATTAGAAGGTGTTATTGGTTTTGTACAATGTGTTACTACAAAGCACTTTGGGCATGGGAAAGGCGCTTTATATGTTATTGCTGTGCTACTTGTCTAAGATGGATTGAAATCAAAGCAATCAGCGTACTGTAGGTGTGAGCTTTACAGTTTGCAGCACAACATCTGTTAAAAATATATTTTGTAAAGCATATTGTAATAAAATTAATTGCATTTGTCACTCCAACAAATCACAAACATTTGTAGTAATAAAATGCATTACTACAAATGTTTGTGATGCACCGACTGCTGAAGTGACAAACACAAGGCATAAGGCATTTTATTACTACAAAGGATTGTGATGCGCCATCTGTTGAAATGACAGACACAGCAACTAGACTGACTCACAGACAGTCCTTTAATTGAGGTGGATTGTTGGCACTATTGGCATTGATTTAAACGGAATAACAAAATTAATCCTAAAATGTTTGTCCCTTTGTATATTCAACTAATTTTACACACAAAACTGAACCTTATAAAATATTCTGATTTCTAACAGTTAATTGCTTTCAACTTCACTTTAGCGCACATCTGTCTCATTGCATGCACTTGACGTTGCCCATTTTCCGATTATTTCGAGTAAACTGATTAACTGAGAGCGACTCGTCACACGAGCCTCGTTCACTTGTGATTCTGTAACGTAAGCATCTTATTTTAATTAGGCATTTCAAATGTTTACTCATGCTGTGTGCTTAAACAGGACAATGTCGTATGAATTATCATCATTACAAATACGCCTCTAATCCTAAGAATGAATCAAACAAATAAAAAGAATTGTTTCGCCCGATCGGGTAGTTTGAAAGAATCGATTCAGTACATTTAAACAAAATATCCATCTCTAGTAACGTATTTGAATGTCAGAATCGTATGTCTTAGTGTCCAACAGGCTTTTGCGCTTCCTATCATAGTTATTAAGTTTACTAATAAAAGGGAAATAGGACTGTTTATAAAAAGTGAATGACATCGCAGTGTCCAATACTTAAAAAGCATAGCCGGAAAAGGCGGGGTTTTAGTTTGTGTTCAACCAATAAGCTTTCGCTATGCCAATGGGCCGGGCATATTCAGTTGGCGGCTTCTTGTGAATTCACAGAACAAAATGGAAACAGAGGACGCGGTGTTTTCTGCGACAGACTCCGATAAAGAAGTTTGTCGAAATGCAGCGTCCGAATCGGAAGCTGAGTTGGGGGGCATTTCCAGGTTTAGGTCGACAGCGCTTTCAAGCGATGGAAACGAAGAGCCGTTTGAAAACAAGCCAAACAATGCGCTTTCGGCGGATGCCATAAACGAGCAGCCCCGGCGCTCCCGACTGAAGCTGTTCAACAAAGTCATGGAGAAGAGTTTGAAGAAACTTATCAGCGACAGTAGGTGGGCTTAGACCGCATCACGTACACCGAGAGCAAGCGCGAAAACCTGACAACAGGACTTTGGCTACATTGGCTATTATATTGCAAGTTTTGCGCAGATAACTTTGTTGACGTTACCTGTCGGACAGTTAGCCGCTGTTGTCGTTTACCTTAAATCATTTGAGAAGCCTTGAACAGTGTAAGGCACTCATCTTAAGATGTCATGTTGATTCACTTTTTCTTTACAAATCTTGCGATTTCGGTAGCAAAGCCTGGGTCTGTCTGGTTGTTTAGCTCAAGTTTGCCTGTTGTAAAAAGTTGTGTTGAAGACTAACTTGTGCTCAGTTGAAGATACGGCAGAACTTCTCGATACGGGAAGCTGCTGTTTCTTGAGATCTTAGTAAGGATGACTAGCGGAGCGTGAAGTATCTTTAAATGCAATGTGTTGAGGTCCTTCTGATAAGGATAA